>NC_059205.1:19517721-19652721 GCF_020615455.1 Coregonus clupeaformis
TTACAGCTGCAGTTCTCTTGGGGTATGTCTCTATAAGCTTGGCACATCTAGCCACTGGGATTTTTTCCCATTCTTCAAGGCAAAACTGCTCCAGCTCCTTCAAGTTGGATGGGTTCCGCTTGTGTACAGCAATCTTTAAGTCATACCACAGATTCTCAATTGGATTGAGGTCTGGGCTTTGACTAGGCCATTCCAAGACATTTATGCTTAGAGTCATTGTCCTGCTGGAAGGTGAACCTCCGTCCCAGTCTCAAATCTCTGGAAGACTGAAACAGGTTTCCCTCAAGAATTTCCCTGTATTTAGGGCCATCCATCATTCCTTCAATTCTGACCAGTTTCCCAGTCCCTGCCGATGAAAAACATCCCCACAGCATGATGCTGCCACCACCATGCTTCACTGTGGGGATGTTGTTCTCGGGGTGATGAGAGGTGTTGGGTTTGCGACAGACATAACGTTTTCCTTGATGGCCAAAAAGCTCAATTTTAGTCTCATCTGACCAGAGTACCTTCTTCCATATGTTTGGAGAGTCTCCCACATGCCTTTTGGCGAACACCAAACGTGTTTGCTTATTTTTTTCTTTAAGCAATGGCTTTTTTCTGGCCACTCTTCCGTAAAGCCCACATCTGTGGAGTGTATGGCTTAAAGTGGTCCTATGGACAGAAACTTAAATCCCGCTGCGGAGCTTTGCAGCTCCTTCAGGGTTATCTTTGGTCTCTTTGTTGCCTCTCTGATTAATGTCCTCCTTAATGCCCTCCTTGCCCTCTCTTGGCAGGTTTGTTGTGGTGCCATATTGTTTCAATTTTTTAATAATGGATTTAATGGTGCTCCGTGGGATGTTCAAAGTTTCAGATATTTTTTTATAACCCAACCCTGATCTGTACTTCTTCACAACTTTGTCCCTGACCTGTGTGGAGAGCTCCTTGGTCATCATGGTGCCGCTTGCTTGGTGTTGCAGACTCTGCGGCCTTTCAGAACAGGTGTATATATACTGAGATCATGTGACAGATCATGTGACACTTAGATTGCACATAGGTGGACTTTATTTAACTAATTATGTGACTTCTGAAGGTAATTGGTTGCACCAGATCTTATTTAGGGGCTTCATAGCAAAGGGGGTGAATACATATGCACACACCACTTTTCCGTTATTTATGTTTTAGAATTTATTTTTTCATTTCACTTCACCAATTTTGACTATTTTGTGTATGTCCATTACATGAAATCCAAATAAAAATCCATTTAAATTACAGGTTGTAATGCAACAAAATAGGAAAAACGCCAAGGGGGATGAATACTTTTGCAAGGCACTGTATCTTCATTAGCAAACACAGAGATGGAACTTAGCTAGCTTGTGATTTTGGGCACTGAAACACCTTAGCTAGATGTAAAATTGTGAGTCTAAGATCTCCTCTGCAAAAACATCTAAATTAATTACAGATTTCTTGATTTCTTATATTAATTCGGACTATTTTGAGGAAGTGATATTGGCTATGTTGCTACCGTGACTCAAGAGGAACAAACAACAGTAACTGCCAGGGTACGATATGCGAACATAACACACCAACATCGAACCACAACCTCAAGCCAAATCAAGTTTTTCTTAATGAGCAGCAGAAAAACATATGTGGAATCGGTGCGTTCAGCTCCCCTTTTAATGACGATGTTGTGATGTTGTTCTGTTGTCTAGAAGAACAAGCCACTTGTGTCATGTCCTGGTCCAGTCGTGACTCACTCTCTTTTCCAGTGCCCACTCTTTCTTCTATAACCTCATCGTTACGTCTGGTCTGTGAGGAACCATTGTTGTGTCTGTCTGTGACATAAATGCCTGCTCCCAGGCTGTTCATAACATACACTTAATCATGTTATCTCTTCTCCTTACTGCTTGTGTCTCTATGCAATAAGCAACCATCTCTCTACCCTATAGTATTACTTTCCTTCACCCACTAACTGGCTGCATAGTGGCTCTTTTCCTCACTCCTTGTCGATCTATGCTTGTGTCTTTCCCTGACTGTATCTCAGCCTGGCAATGTATTATCTAATGTCCAGGTCTCCATGTTAGACTCTGCCGGTGGTTGTAGTTCTCTGTGGTACACTGATCCATTCTACAGGCCCACTATCCACAGTCGGTTAGGCACCTACCAACACTGTCGTCAGAATACAGTGACATTTGACTTGGGTCCCTCACCCACCCAGTACAGGCCATCATGTATGAGATACAATAATGTGTCTTTTCATGAGACTCTGTAATGACGGGTGTTGGGTTCCCACTGTGTGGTACTGTGTCTCAATTTGCACCCTATTCTCTAGTACACTACTTTTTACCAGGGGACATATGGCTCTGGTCAAAAGTAGTGTACTACATTGGGAATAGGATGCCATTTTGGGCCACAGACAAGGACAAGCTGTGTCACTGGGGAACTCTGCATGCAGGAAGGCAGCAGGAAAGTAGTCCTGTCAGTATGGTAGTCCCATAGAATTAGAATGACATCTAGATTGAGGTAATTAGTGAATTAGAACTAATTCTAATTCCCACTCCCAAGGGGAAAGGCCACTCCTCCCCCTGCACATTCGTCATCACTCCTCTATGTGTAGGAGTACAGAAAAATGACTTACAGTGTTATGACTGTATGAGGCCTGTGTTCTGTTGGGTTGACGGTTATCTGTGACATCAAATACACAGAATGGAAATTAAACCACAATGTATTTTTGAATACATTACAGAATTAGACCTCTCGTAGGGCTGTAAGACGTTGCCCCTAGACACTGATCTAAAGTCACTCAGTTATGTATTTTATTTCCTCCTTAAGGTTAGAGTTTGGGTGAGCTCAGCTGATCCTACATCTGTGTGCCTACAGGCAACTTTTACCATCATGGTCTCATCTGATCTGAGTGGTCTCAGCTGGCCTTAGTGTCATTCTCTGTAGACATGGAGTAATGTGATCTGACAGAGACCTCATTCCTCTATGGTGCCACACTGAAGGACAACCACTCCAGCCAGTGAGAAGTCTGGTTGATGCCTGGCAGGGGAAAAGGGTTATTCATAATAGAAAACCATGCATAATAGTTTTGTCTGGCTGCTCGGTAGGAGAGGCTGTTGAACTGGGTTTGCCTTTCATCTGTAGGATTACAAACAGGCTGCCATCAGCCTGTCTGTCCAGAACCAAACCCTGTGCCTGGCTGTCTTTTAGTGCTTTGGTCGGGTAGTGGGTACCCACGGCATGTGCACTTTGAGAACATAGCCAACCACTCAGTTGGAGTCAGAGTATGTGAGCGGAGCGAGGAGCTGAGCGGAGCGAGGAGCTGAGCGTGCCCAATTTGACTGGAGCGCAGAGCGAGATTCCCAAAGGCTGGAGCGTCGGCCTTCTCGCCCACTCCAATTTCGCTCGAGTAGTGCTCACTTCACAAGTTCAAGGCATGCCCGGCCCAACATGCATTTGTAGTCTACTTGTGTGCTGTTATAGCCCCTTGCTTTAGCTACTGTCATGGAGTTCGCAAAATATTTTCATAAAGAAACTAAAACACACAGGTGCAAAATCCAAGATGGCGTAGCAGTGCGGTCGTGTTCTTTTGTTGTGTGTCTGTGTAAATAGCCAGTTTTTTGTATTTTTTATATTTTTCGTACATATTTCCCTATCACACTTTTCATCCTTCTACAAAATATACTTTCCTGCAACCCGCCTCACTCAATGTGGAACGGATTCTATTATTGACTTACCTTTTATCTAGAATCTCCAGTTGAAACTAGCTAACTAGCTACTTGCTATTAGCCACCGTTAGCGGTTTTCACCCAGAACATCTGATTTTTCTGCCGGAATAACTGAATCACTGGACATTAACACCGGATCGCAACTAGCTAGCCGCAACCGAATGGATGTTGCTGTTTGGCTAATCACCACTGCCCCCGAAGCAAGCACCAGTTAGCCTTGAGCTAGCCCCATATCCCGGCTATCTACCTCTCTGCCTACCGGACTGGATTAGCCAGCTAACTAGCTACTTGCTATTAGCCACCGTTAGCGGTTTTTCACCATTGTCCGTGGCCTGCACTACCTACCAGCCAGCTCTAGCCTGGACTATTATCGGCCAGTCTGCACTGTCTGCACAGCGTGTTATCGACCGAGAACATATCGGTTTTTCTGCCGGAATCACTGAATCACTGGACCTTTAACACCGGATCATCGCAGCTAGCTAGCTGCAACCAAATGGACGTTGTTGTTGGCTAATCAGCCTTGAGCTAGCCTAGAGCCAGGCCCATCTCCCGGCTATCTACCGCTCTGTCAACCGGACGGGACCTCCTAGAAGATCCATCTGCTAGCCCCAGCCCGCTAGCACACGCTAGCCGTGGCCTCTTGCTTGCCAGTGCTATAGCAACCCCCGAACTACCTCCGAACTCTTCTATTGCTGTTCACCAGACCTTATGATAACTCAGCTATACAGCTGATGCCTGCTTGACCTAGCCCGGGTATCCTAGATGGATATTGACCTCATTACTACAGTAGAGGATGCCTGGTTGTTCTTTAAAAGTGCTTTCCTCTCAATCTTAAATAAGCATGCCCCATTAAAAAAATTCTGAACTAAGAACAGATATAGCCCCTGGTTCTCCTCAGACTTGACTGCCCTTGACCAGCACAGAAACATCCTGTGGCGTACTGCATTAGCATCGAACAGCCCCCGCAATATTCAACTTTTTAGGGAAGTCAGGAACCAATATACACAATCAGTTAGGAAAGCAAAGGCTAGCTTTTTCAAACAGAAATTTGCATCCTGTAGCACTAACTCCAAAAAGTTTTAGGACACTGTAAAGTCCATGGAAAATAAGAGCACCTCCTCCCAACTGCCCACTGCTAGGAAACACTGTCACCACCGATAAATCTACAATAATCGAGAATATCAACAAGCATTTTGCTACGGCTGGCCATGCTTTCCACCTGGCTACTACTACCCCGGCCACCAGCTCTGCACCCTCCGCTGCAACTTGCCCATGCCCCCCTCCCCCCCGCTTCTCCTTCACACAAATTCAGACAGCTGATGTTCTGAAAGAGCTGAAAAATCTGGACCCCTACAAATCAGCTGGGCTAGACAATCTGGACCCTTTCTTTCTAAAATTAGCCGCCGAAATTGTCGCAACCCCTATTACTAGCCTGTTCAACCTCTTTCGTAACGTCTGAGATCCCCAGAGATTGGAAAGCTGCCGCGGTCATCCCCCTCTTCAAAGTGGGTGACACTCTAGATCCAAACTGTTACAGACCTATATCCATCCTGCCCTGCCTTTCGAAAGTATTTGAAAGCCAAGTTAACAAACAGATCACCGACCATTTCGAATCCCACCGTACCTTCTCCGCTATGCAATCCGGTTTCCGAGCTGGTCATGGGTGCACCTCAGCCACGCTCAAGGTCTTAAACGATATTATAACCGCGATCGATAAAAGACAGCACTGCGCAGCAGTCTTCATCGACCTGGCCAAGGCTTTCGACTCTGTCAACCACCGCATTCTTATTGGCAGACTAAATAGCCTGGTTCACCAACTACTTCTCAGATAGAGTTCAATGTGTCAAATCGGAGGGCCTGTTGTCTGGACCTCTGGCCGTCTCTATGGGGATGCCACAGGGTTAAATTCTCGGGCCGACTCTATTCTCTGTGTATATCAATGATGTCGCTCTTGCTGCTGGTGACGCTCAGAACCACCTCTATGCGGACGACACCATTTTGTATACATCTGGCCCTTCATTGGACACTGTGTTAACAAACCTCCAAACGAGCTTCAACGCCATACAACACTCCTTACGTAGCCTCCAACTGCTCTTAAACACTAGTAAAACTAAATGCATGCTCTTCAACCGAACGCTGCTTGCACCCGCCCACCCGACTAGAATCACTACTCTCGGCGGGTCTGACCTAGAGTATGTGGACAACTGCAAATACCTAGGTGTCTGGTTAGGCTGTAAACTCTCCTTCAAGACTCCCATTAAGCATCTCCAATCAAAAGTTAGATCTAGAATCGGCTTCCTATTTCGCAACAAAGCCTCCTTCACTCATGCTGCCAAACATGCCCTCGTAAAACTGACTATCCTACCGATCCTTGACTTCGGCGATGTCATTTACAAAATAGCCTCCAGCACTCTACTCAGCAAATTGGATGTAGTCTATCACAGTGCCATCCGTTTTGTCACCAAAGCCCCATATACTACCCAACATTGTGACCTGTATGCTCTTGTTGGCTGGCCCTCACTACATATTCGTCGCCAAACCCACTGGCTCCAGGTCATCTATGAATCACTGCTAGGCAAATCCCCGTCTTATCTTAGCTCACTGGTCACCATAGCAACACCCACCCGTAGTCTGCGTTCCAGCAGGTATATCTCACTGGTCATCCCCAAAGCCAACACCTCCTTTGGCCGCCATTCCTTCCAGTTCTCTGCTGCCAATGACTGGAACGAACTGCAAAAATCTCTGAAGCTGGAGACTCTTATCTCCCTCACTAACTTTAAGCGTCAGTTGTCAGAGCAGCTTACCGATCACTGCATCTGTACACAGCCATTCTGAAATTAGCCCACCCAACTACCTCATCCCCATATTGTTATTTATTTTGCTAATTTGCACCCCAGTATCTCTATTTGCACATCATCTTTTGCACATCTATCATCCCAGTGTTAATACGAAATTGTAACTATTTTGCACTATGGCCTATTTATTGCCTTACCTCCATAACTTACTACATTCGCACACACTGTATATATATTTTCTGTTGTATTTTTGACTTTGTTTTGTTTAACCCCATATGTAACTTTGTGTTGTTGTTTTTATCGCACTGCTTTGCTTTATCTTGGCCAGGTCGCAGTTGTAAATGAGAACTTGTTCTCAACTGGCTTACCTGGTTAAATAAAGGTGAAAAAATTAAATAAAAAATGAGGACCAAGAGCAAGAGAGGGAGTGCGGTGATGTAGTGTCCGCCAACTAAAGAATCATTGTACAATCTGAAAAGACACATATCCTGAAAGCATGATGGTATAGCCTACTACCTATGTGCACATGCTGAAAGAAAGGAACGAGGTGAGTGGCTAATTACAGTGGGGGAAAAAAGTATTTAGTCAGCCACCATTTGTGCAAGTTCTCCCACTTAAAAAGATGAGAGAGGCCTGTAATTTTCATCATAGGTACACGTCAACAATGACAAACAAATTGAGGGAAAAAAAATCCAGAAAATCACATTGTAGGATTTTTAATGAATTTATTTGCAAATTATGGTGGAAAATAAGTATTTGGTCACCTACAAACAAGCAAGATTTCTGGCTCTCACAGACCTGTAACTTCTTCGTTAAGAGGCTCCTCTGTCCTCCACTCGTTACCTGTATTAATGGCACCTGTTTGAACTTGTTATCAGTATAAAAGACACCTGTCCACAACCTCAAACAGTCACACTCCAAACTCAACTATGGCCAAGACCAAAGAGCTGTCAAAGGACACCAGAAACAAAATTGTAGACCTGCACCAGGCTGGGAAGACTGAATCTGCAATAGGTAAGCAGCTTGGTTTGAAGAAATCAACTGTGGGAGCAATTATTAGGAAATGGAAGACATACAAGACCACTGATAATCTCCCTCGATCTGGGGCTCCACGCAAGATCTTACCCCGTGGGGTCAAAATGATCACAAGAACGGTGAGCAAAAATCCCAGAACCACACGGGGGACCTAGTGAATGACCAGCAGAGAGCTGGGACCAAAGTAACAAAGCCTACCATCAGTAACACACTACGCCGCCAGGGACTCAAATCCTGCAGTGCCAGACGTGTCCCCCTGCTTAAGCCAGTACATGTCCAGGCCCGTCTGAAGTTTGCTAGAGTGCATTTGGATGATCCAGAAGAGGATTGGGAGAATGTCATATGGTCAGATGAAACCAAAATAGAACTTTTTGGTAAAAACTCAACTCGTCGTGTTTGGAGGACAAAGAATTCTGAGTTGCATCCAAAGAACACCATACCTACTGTGAAGCATGGGGGTGGAAACATCATGCTTTGGGGCTGTTTTTCTGCAAAGGGACCAGGACGACTGATCCGTGTAAAGGAAAGAATTAATGGCGCCATGTATCGTGAGATTTTGAGTGAAAACCTCCTTCCATCAGCAAGGGCATTGAAGATGAAACGTGGCTGGGTCTTTCAGCATGACAATGATCCCAAACACACCGCCCGGGCAACGAAGGAGTGGCTTCGTAAGAAGCATTTCAAGGTCCTGGAGTGGCCTAGCCAGTCTCCAGATCTCAACCCCATAGAAAATCTTTGGAGGGAGTTGAAAGTCCGTGTTGCCCAGCGACAGCCCCAAAACATCACTGCTCTAGAGGAGATCTGCATGGAGGAATGGGCCAAAATACCAGCAACAGTGTGTGAAAACCTTGGGAAGACTTACAGAAAACGTTTGACCTGTGTCATTGCCAACAAAGGGTATATAACAAAGTATTGAGAAACTTTTATTATTGACCAAATACTTATTTTCCACCATAATTTGCAAATAAATTCATTAAAAATCCTACAATGTGATTTTCTGGAATTTTTTTCCTCATTTTGTCTGTCATAGTTGACGTGTACCTATGATGAAAATTACAGGCCTCTCTCATCTTTTTAAGTGGGAGAACTTGCACAATTGGTGGCTGACTAAATACTTTTTTTCCCCCACTGTAAGTCTGTCATTGTAGCAAAGTATTTATAAACAAAAAATCAGATCTCTTAAAAGTTGTGTTCATTTTTTTCTAATATCTATACAATAGGCCATAGATGAGTAGGCCAAACGAACAGCAAAAGCATTAGCCTATGTCAATCTACTATCCCCCATACTACATAAATTGACCTATTCTGTGCGAGAATAAATATTCCAAACATAGTCTGGGACAGTTGTGGGATGCGATAGATCCCAAATTAATACAACCACTAGCATCAAATAAACATTTTTTTGTCAATGTGGCTGACGCAACAGATCAGAACGTTTAGCTTAAAATGTTTATAAACTAATAGGCTATCTCTTCACATTATAAGCACAGCAATGCGCACACTATAAGCGTGAATGTTCCATTAGCAGGAAAACACCATTATCAAAACTGACAACAAATGTGATTATGCATGTAATGCTTTTATTATAAAGGTGCATTTTTATGGTGACGTTAAACTCACGCGCTGCTTATGTATGCCAGTTAGGCTCTACACCCCTTGTAAAGCGGATGAATGTGCTTAATTTTAAATAGTTATTTGCCCACTTTAGTTGTGATACAAACCTTATCAAAACATATAGGCCTATGGGCTAGGCTACATGAGGTGCGTGACTATGATTTAGAAAAAGTAGCAAAAAAAAGGCATTGTTTCTTGCCTTACGCTGGGTATCACTCATAAGTGATAATATATAATTCACAAGTGTCAGAGTGATTAGCGAGACCATAGAGTGCTGAGTACCAGGCAGTTAGCAAGTTTGGTAGGCTACTAATGACTATCAGCAGTATCAGAGCTTGGAGAAGCCTAATTACCGTGACTAAACGGTCACGTGGAATTTGACTGCCTTCATGACTCGTGACCGCCGGTGTGGCGGTAATACGGTCACAGCAACAGCCCTAGTTGAGGGTACTCGAGGAGTTGAAAAACACTGCAGTAGTACATTAGAGCAACTTATGCTACTGTTTATGGCCAAACCTCACATTTACATTTGAGTCATTTAGCAGACGCTCTTATCCAGAGCGACTTAGTTAAGTGAGTGCATACATTTTCATACTGGCCCCCCGTGGGAATCGAACCCACAACCCTGGCGTTGCAAACGCCATGCTCTACCAACTGAACTACATCCCTGCCGGCCATTCCCTCCCCTATCCTGGACGACGCTGGCTATTTGTGCGCCGCCCCATGGGTCTCCCGGTCGCGGCCTGGCTACGACAGAGTCTGGAGTCTCACGCCAGCAGTAGGCTAAAGCATCCATGCCAAAACCAATTATCTTGGTACATCTCTCACAGTTTCACAGTTATGTCAATATAATTAATAAATTGTGCAGTGAAATGCACTTAGGTTGGCGTCAGACTAGTGTTTTGATACAGCTTACTTTAGCATCCAGGCTATGTTCCTCAGTGTTGTGTCTTGCCAGGCTGTGATGTGATAGGCCCAGTCAGATGATGAAGGGCTCTTACAATGAGGAGAGTAAATTAGGCTTCTCTGCTAGTAGTACAGGAGCGTTTAAAAACAACTCTATTTAATAGGGTACTGTAGCAGTCAGAGTTGCAGCAATGTTGCTGTATAAACAGAGATTATTTGAATAAAAGCCTGCAGAAGGAAGTTGAAGCTGGATATTAGTATAGTATCCCACATGACAGGATAAACAGTGTGTGTGTGAGCCTATCAACTTTATTTGCATCCTCGGCTGCGTCCCAAATGGTACCCTATGGGCTCTGGTCGAAAGTAGAGCACTACATAGGGTGCCGTTTGGGAAATATTGGCCTACATGACAGGATTAACTCTGTGAGTGTACCAACTTTATATCTACTTCATCTGCATCCTCTATCTTGTCTATAAACGTAACCCTGAAGCTGTTGAATTAAGATAAGCTCCGTCCCTTAGATGTATGATAAATGATATCCCCAGGCAGACATTTTCTCCTTTTGAGTTTTAATGTTGATGACGCTTGAACCACATCTGAGACCCAAATGGCATCCTATTCTCTATATAGTGCACTACAGATGTAGTATCTTAATCTGCTGACCTGTTACATCATAAAGACTCTCTCTGCTCTCTCTCTCCTCTCTCTCTTTTTCTCTCTCTCTCTCCACCCTGCCCTCTCCTCCCTCTCTCCTTTCCTCCCCGTTCTGTCTTCTGACCTCCCGAGCCCATGGTGCTTGGCCAAAGACAGACTTTGCTGCTGCTGGTTGGAGAATTCGGATCATTAGCGTCAGCCAATCACGCTGGAAGTATTATGACCCATTAGAGGTTTAGCTGTCAGCTGTTCTCCTGCAGCACAGAATGTCACTGGTTCTGCTTGGAAGACTAAAGGCGCATGTTTCAGTTCGGCTGGCGCCTTTCCGAACTCGGCTAGTCAAACCGAACGAGTGTGCTCGCATACTCCCTTTACAGACCTTTGCTTGAAAAACGATCAAAAGTAGCAATAGTATTGTTTGTCCATTTTGAGACGCCATACACTTCCTCAAAATAGTCAACTCAAGAAATCTGGCATTCATTTTTACATTTTTGCGGAGGAGATCTTAGATGTAAAATCTAACTAAGATGTTTGTGCAGTATTTCTCAATGAAAAAATGTGCATGAAGATGAGTCATTTCTCGTTGAATGACAACAAAGACTTTATTGAAGAATCCCTACTGTTGACCAATCACAGATGAAAGGGCGTAGACTTCGGATCCGAACTTCGGCTTGACTCAAGAAACTAATGTTGTGTGCCCAAACAGCCGAAAAAACCCTTACCAAAGTCCAAAACTAACCAAGAGAAAATGTTATCATAACATATGCGCAAACTCTTCTGAACTGTTTCGGCTGGGAAGCATGCGGACACCTTAAGAGCCTAAACAACAACAAACACAGAAGAAGCTACGGAAAAAGGATTTCTAAGATTTCCAGAAATTCTGGTTGGAGAAAAGGCTTGTATTGAATCAGTGTGCATCGAGATGATGAAATGTATAGAGGGAGATACAGGTAACTTCCAAGATAAAAGAAACGCCAACATAAAGTGTCTTAATAGGGCGTTGAGCCGCCAGAACAGCTTCAATACGTCTTAGCATAGATTCTACAAGTGTCTGGAACTCTATTGGAAGGATATGACACCATTCTTCCATGAGAAATTCCATCATTTAGTGTTTTGTTGATGGTGGTGGAAAACACTGTCTCAGTTGCTGCTGAGACACACATACATACGCACACACACACTCACTCTCACACACACACACACACATACACGCACACACACACTCACTCACACACACACACACACACACACACACACACAGACCCCCTGGCGTTCACAGACATCGGCCTGAGGGGAGACACACAGACATTGATCAGTAGGCAGCAGCTGCAGCAGCTGTGCTCCTAGACACAGTCACACTCTGCTCAGTGTGTGTGAGATATAGAGGGACATTCACTGGAGGGACTGAAAGCCCACCACAATGCACTGGGCATAAAGAATGCTGTACACACAACTGTCAGTCTTTCCAGTAGTGGACACAGATCAGCTATGGCTGCAATATGGTTACTGTTGCCTTGCTGTTGCCGCTACTGTATCTAGCACCTCACCTCAGCTGGGACTGCTAGGTCGCTATGGTGGTTGTTCACCTGCTGGGGTGACCAGATACTGTACGCTACAGCCTAAGAACACTATACACATTTAGCTGAATGTTTGGCCAACAGGTTTTCTTTTGGCTTGTCTGAAGTCCCACAATGTCCTTTTTTTCTCTCTTCTGTCTCTCTGCAGCCATTCTCTCTTTTGACCCATTTGTATCAATAGTGGACTGGAGACAGGAACCATCCAGAACATAGATGGTGCAAGTGGATTTGGCTGGAGAAGGGGGCTCTGTGTGCTCTCTGAGTTATTTAGCAGAGACAGGAGGGGTGTGTCCCAAATGGCACCCTACTGTATTCCCTAAGCAGTGCACTACTTTTGACCAGAGCCCTATAGGCAATGGTCAAAAATAGTGCACTATAGGGTGCCAATTGGGATGCAGAGTAGATTGAATTGTTCCCATAAACCACAGTGTTTTCTGAACCCACAGTGACGTACCATCTATCCATCACTCAAGTCTAATACCCCTGGTCATAATTACTCACCTTATAATGCCAAATATCAGGCTACTGTTTTAGCTTGCATTTAATCATCAGTGTGTGCTTCTAGCCTCTATGTCCCTGCGTTATGAATGTATGCATGCATGCACATTTTATATGCTGCTTACCATATGTATGAGTGGTGTTGTGTCAAATCAGGTCTATGATACTGATGGTAATGCTGCTGAGGTGAGCCCTGAGTTGCCAACGGTGTCCTAACGGGAGAGGTTATGTTAGGTTAGATGAGAGGTGGTGTTACAGTAGGTTAAGTACAGGACGAGGAGCGGTAAGATGAGGTGGTGTTACAGTAGGTTAGGTAGAGGATGAGAAGAGGAGGTAAGATGAGGTGGTGTTACAGTAGGTTAGGTAGAGGATGAGAAGAGGAGAGGTAAGATGAGGTGGTGTTACAGTAGGTTAGGTAGAGGATGAGAAGAGGAGGTAAGATGAGGTGGTGTTACAGTAGGTTAGGTAGAGGATGAGAAGAGGAGGTAAGATGAGGTGGTGTTACAGTAGGTTAGGTAGAGGATGAGAAGAGGAGGTAAGATGAGGTGGTGTTACAGTAGGTTAGGTAGAGGATGAGAAGAGGAGGTAAGATGAGGTGGTGTTACAGTAGGTTAGGTAGAGGATGAGAAGAGGAGAGGTAAGATGAGGTGGTGTTACAGTAGGTTAGGTAGAGGATGAGAAGAGGAGGTAAGATGAGGTGGTGTTACAGTAGGTTAGGTAGAGGATGAGAAGAGGAGGTAAGATGAGGTGGTGTTACAGTAGGTTAGGTAGAGGATGAGAAGAGGAGGTAAGATGAGGTGGTGTTACAGTAGGTTAGGTAGAGGATGAGAAGAGGAGAGGAAGATTAGGTGGTGTTACAGTAGGTTAGGTAGAGGACGAGGAGAGGTAAGATGAGGTGGTGTTACAATAGGTTAGGTAGCGGATGAGAAGAGGAGGTAAGATGAGGTGGTGTTACAGTAGGTTAGGTAGAGGATGAGAAGAGGAGGTAAGATGAGGTGGTGTTACAGTAGGTTAGGTAGAGGATGAGAAGAGGAGAGGAAGATGAGGTAGTGTTACAGTAGGTTAGGTAGAGGATGAGAAGAGGAGAGGTAAGATGAGGTGGTGTTACAGTAGGTTAGGTAGAGGATGAGAAGAGGAGAGGTAAGATGAGGTGGTGTTACAGTAGGTTAGGTAGAGGATGAGAAGAGGAGGTAAGATGAGGTGGTGTTACAGTAGGTTAGGTAGAGGATGAGCAGAGGAGGTAAGATGAGGTGGTGTTACAGTAGGTTAGGTAGAGGATGAGAAGAGGAGGTAAGATGAGGTGGTGTTACAGTAGGTTAGGTAGAGGACGAGAAGAGGAGAGGAAGATGAGGTGGTGTTACAGTAGGTTAGGTAGAGGACGAGAAGAGGAGAGGAAGATGAGGTAGTGTTACAGTAGGTTAGGTAGAGGATGAGAAGAGGAGGTAAGATGAGGTGGTGTTACAGTAGGTTAGGTAGAGGATGAGAAGAGGAGAGGTAAGATGAGGTGGTGTTACAGTAGGTTAGGTACAGGAAGAGGAGAGGAAGATGAGGTGGTGTTACAATAGGTTAGGTAGAGGATGAGGAGAGGAGAAGTAAGATGAGGAGAGGTGGTGTTAGTACAGTACTTGGGTTACTATTTTTGCCTGTGTTATCAAATCCAGCTCTCTGAGTGAATGAGGAAGTAAAGAGGACAGTGTATGTGTGTGTACATATGTGTACTTACCTTGCTTTTGTGTGCATGCTTATGTGATTTAGGTAAACCTGTAACACGTGTGTTTATTTGTGCACTCTCAGTCAGACTGGTATGCAGTAGAGCAGGTTGCTGTGCAGCATTGGGGTTGTAGTACTGACACTCCTAAGTTTCACCCCTCCTTCCCTCCTCCCTCGCAGACCTGTTCGAATCCTGTACAGAGAGAGACTGCCATCTCATATAAATCTGAACTATTGGATCCAAGTTACCCCCACTCTAAAATCTATCCTGCAATCAACGTTCCTTGTAGTGTCAACATTGTTTGGATTTATACTCTGACTCAAAAGTAGATGATATGCTTTTATCCTTTACATAGATGGCCTATTAATGTAATGAAAAGTGGAAGGAATTTTTTTATACAGTTACTTCGGAAGGTATTCAGACCCGTTGACTTTTTCCACATTTTGTTAGGTTATAGCCTTATTCTAAAATTGATTAAATTGTTTTTTTCCGTTCATCAATCTACACACAATACCCCATAATGACAAATAATTTTTTGCTAATTTATATATTTTTAAAACTGAAATATCACATTTACATAAGTATTCAGACCCTTTACTCAGTACTTTGTTGAAGCACCTTTGGCAGCGATTACAGCCTCGAGTCTTCTTGGGTATGACGCTACAAGCTTGGCACACCTGTATTTGGGGAGTTTCTCCTATTCTTCTCTGCAGATCCTCTCAAGCTCTGTCAGGTTGGATGGGGAGCGTTGCTGCACAGCTACTTTCAGGTCTCTCCAGAGATGTTCGATCGGGTTCAAGTCCGGGCTCTGGCAGGGCCACTCAAGGACATTCAGAGACTTGTCCCAAAGCCACTCCTGCATTGTCTTGGCTGTGTGCTTAGGGTCATGTTCCTGTTGGAAGGTGAACCTTCGCCCCAGTCTGAGGTCCTGAGCGCTTTGGAGCAGGTTTTCATCAAGGATCTCTCTTTACTTTGCTCAGTTAATCTTTGCCTCGTTCCTGACTGGTCTCCCAGTCCCTGCCGCTAAAAAACATCCCCCAGCATGATGCTGCCACCACCATGCTTCACCGTAGGGATGGTGCCAAGTTTACTTTCAGGACAAAGAGTTCAATCTTGGTTTCATCAGACCAGAGAATCTTGTTTCTCATTGTCTGAGAGACTTTTAGGTGCCTTTTGGCAAACTCCAAGCGGGCTGTCATGTGCCTTTTATTGAGGAGTGGCTTCCGTCTGGCCACTCTACCATAAAGGCCTGTTTGGTGGAGTGCTGCAGAATGTTCTCCCATCTCCACAGAGGAACTCTAGAGCTCTGTCAGAGTGACCATCGGGTCACCTCCCTGACCAAGACTCTTCTCC
The DNA here is from genome assembly GCF_020615455.1 of Coregonus clupeaformis. NCBI lineage: Eukaryota > Metazoa > Chordata > Actinopteri > Salmoniformes > Salmonidae > Coregonus > Coregonus clupeaformis. Next base: position 19,533,573 of record NC_059205.1, read on the forward strand.
CCCGATTACTCAGTTTGGCCAGACGGTCAGCTCTAGGAAGAGTGTTGGTGGTTCCAAACTCCTTCCATTTAAGAATGATGGAGACCACTGTGTTCTTGGGGACCTTCAATGCTGCAAAAATGTTTTGGTACCCTTCCCAGATCTGTGCCTCGACACAATCCTGTCTCGGAGCTCTTCGGACAATTCCTTCGACCTCATGGCTTGGTTTTTGCTTTGACATGCACTGTCAACTGTTGGACCTCATATAGACCGGTGTGTGCCTTTCCAAATCATGTCCGATCAATTGAATTTACCACAGGTGAACTCCAATCAAGTTGTAGAAACATCTCAAGGATGATCAATGTAAACAGGATGCACCTGAGCTCAATTTCGAGTCTCATAGCAAAGGGTCTGAATACTTATGTAAATAAGGTATTTCAGTTTTTTTTCTAAATTTGCAATCATTTCTAAAACCTGTTTTTGCGTTGTCATTATGTGGTATTGTGTGTGGATTGCTGAGGATTTTTATTTATTTTATCAATTTTAGAATAAGGCTGTAACGTAACAAAATGTGGAAAAAGTCAAGGGATCTGAATACTTTCCGAAGGTATGGCAGCAGAGCTGGCCAGGGCAGTCTAATATTAAGCTAATATATTCACTGTCACTGTAGGACCAATCCCCTCCTCCTTCTCCCTCTCTCTCTCTCTCTCTCTCTCCCTATGTGTCTCTCTTTCTCCCTCTCTCCCAGAGTGTGTGACTGTGGTTGGGTTAGCTGGAGCCAGAGGGTGATAGTGGCCCACTCAGTATGCAGCAACAGCCCCACTGAGGGAGAGAGGGAGGGAGGGAGAGATAGGGAGGGAGAGGGAGAGAGAGGGGGAGAGAGAGACCCCTGCAGGTCTCCTATCTGGAATTAGCTGTGTCAGCCCTCAGCAGCCCTCAGCTCTCAGCCTAGGCTGTAATTAGGAGATTTGGAATGTACTTCACGTTGATCCTGTCTGCTCCTAAATCACACTGATAAAGAGAGACGCTGCATAATTGCCTGCACTGCAGACAGTGTTGTGGCGCACTGCAAGGATACATTCATTCTGCCTTTCAAATTACTTTGTGTGTGTTCGCTCTGGTATTTCAGTAGCTCTATCACTGTAGAGCAGATAAACTGATGTTACAACTGTGTGGAATTACAGTATAATTTTCTTATCATTATTCATTGAACACCCGTTTCCGCAAGGGAGCACTATTGAGTCACCCCATGGCTGCGTCTCAAATGTCACCATATTCCCTATAAAGTCCACTACTTTTGACCAGAGCTCTATGGGCCCTGGTCAAAAGTAGTGCACATTCTAGGGAATAGAGTGCCATTAGGGAAACAACCATCATTCAAGAGGTCAACCATTTTATGTCCCCTGCTTCAGTGGTCCCATTGTGCACTGCAGGGTGGAGACCAGTCTGTCCAGTCATTCCCCATGCTCCCAGATGTCCATCTGCCCACCAGCTGGTGGGCTCCATACAATACAATGCAATACAACTGGTGACATGGAGTAAAAACATAAATAAACCTATGTGGCATACTGGATGTGTCCCAAATGGCATCCTATTCCCTATTTAGTGCACTACTTTTAACCAGGGATCTATGGACCAGTCTACAATGACTGTACTCAACTGCAAACTCTGGTACTGTTTGTTCAAATACCATTACCCCTAAGAACACATCCTGGATCAGTAATTTGTGTGTGCTCTATGGGTTAGATTTCAGGGTAATATGAAAGTGAAGACTGTCACATCAGAAGAAGGGCGGGGGAAGGCTTAGTTGGGAGTTTCCTGACCACCATTATTCCCTACAGTGAAATTACACACACACACAAACACTGCAGATGAATGATGATATTCTGTCTGGCTGAGAGAGAGAAGTGTTTCTGTGGTTTTGTGGCTGATCTCCCCTTAGAGAACACACGCACACACACACTGTTGGACGGTTGGACAGAGAGCAGCGTGGCTTCCTGAGGGGTCGATTGGGACCAGAGAGCTTTGAGATCCTTTACACTCGTACCCGTATACGGGTTGAAAATGGCACATTTGGACACTGATAAAAGCCTAAATTGGAACACAGTGGCTGTACAGGAACATGCTAGACATGAAGTCAGACCTCAGGCTCTGTGCTTCAGTGCTGTATGGGTTTTGATTGACAGCCGTTCTGAACTTGAGCCCCCTTCCCACCCGTTAATTGGGCAACTTTTGCATGTTTTTTGTTGATTGAGTGAGGAAAATGCACATTTATTTTGAAAGTTGAGACATTGAGGATTATAATAAATACTGCCAAACACCAAATGTGCACTTCACATTTCCATATCATAAAACTCATGTCATATACAGTCTCAATGTTTATGATCACTATGTTTGATGTACAGTTACCAGATGACATGGTGTCATACCCTGGGTTAGCCTAATACTGTAATATCGTATTTCATATTATAGTAGTCATGTTGGCAACAGAACAAGCTTTCAAATGATGCCCACCTGACCCAGATTTTGATTTCTAATAGAGCGTTTTTGGATTGTGTAAACAACAGTAATCATGTGATGGTGTTGATGCATGGTTGAAGAACTTTATAGTTGAAGAATCTTCTTTGAGTCGTTAAAGTGCATTGAAATGGCTGTGCACACTATGGAGAGGTGTGTGGCCACTTGGAGACACCAGTTAGTCCTCTCACTCAGACCCTTGTACTTTTTCTTGTCTTATGTTGCACCTACAACACATTCTCCAGGAATATTCTTATCACGTTACTGAATGCATCCACACAATTTTTAGATTTTGTTATCGACAAATGCGACGAAATGTAAAATGCACATAAAATCAACATTGTAATGTTTGGATTGAGTCTTGTGTCAGGTGAACTGTTATGTCCTCACCTTTGTTCTAACCATTTTCCCATCATCCCCAAAATGTTACCTTTCAATTGCTACCATGGTTATGCATACACTTTTCATATTTCTTCTGTAAGAAACATTTCAATTTACCCTATCCATATAGGCCAGTTCTCTTGAGTGTAAAGGGTTAACTGCTCCTGTCTTAGTATTAAGATATGTCTGAGGAGTCCTCTCAAATGCATGGAAGAGGATCATGTGTTCTTCTACTGCTCAGGACCTGAGGTAGAGAGAGATATAGTATTTATGGACTCATGTGTATGTTTGTTTCTGTTGTAATGTAGCTTTGTATCCATACTGCTCAGAGCTAATAACTAAGGCACTATACTAAAGTGTCTTGTGAAGCGAGAAAGAGGGACTAGTGAATAGTCAATCACCATTGGCCCTAAACGGTATTGTTGAGCCCTGCATATTTCAGACCTATTGATCTGTTGGCTATAAACTTCAGCGCTGTTCATTAGAGACTGCAGGGCATGGTATTATATATGATCTATCTGCTCTGTCGATTCCTATGATTTGGATTCTTTGTAATGTGCACATGAAAAGTCACAGACACACACACCCAAGTCGCTTTTATTAGGGGTGTGAATTGTGCCAGTTTTCATCAGCTGTTCATATATTGTGAATGTTTTGCTGAATAATCTATAACAGAGAAGTAATGGTTCTACACTATAGCATGTTCTATGAAGTCTGTGACAAAGCTAGCCAATACCTTGTCAACTAAACAAGTATTTCCTTCACCTTCACAAAGCCCCTTCTGTTGATCAGATGAGTGGGAGTCATTCCTGGAATATGTACAAAATGCATTTTAGTGTTTCATTTCCTTTCCTGACTGACTTCCTCCCTCTTTCCCTACCTGGTAATCTAATTTAATTTACTGCAGGCCTAAGACCTACGGGTTTAACCTTCTGAATGAAATTATATTGAAGATAGACTGAAACATTCACACCTCCATTAATTTACAAAAGGATAGTCTAATAGCTCGGCTAGGTGTGAAGAAGTTTAGACTACCGATAGATGCTGTGTTCGCGGTCAGAGTTGAGTCCTTTTGTAAAGTGTAACCTAATGGCCAAAAAAGGGTAAACTTGCAATGTATTCAATGCTTAAGTACTCTAAAGTTTTACATTTCTCATGCAACCGCAAAATGTCGGATAAAGCATATACTGTACCGTATTAAAAGTGTTGTAGGTGTACTTGCTCTGCTGATGCGTTGAAGAGGGCAAGGAACGAGATGGGAGTCACAATCCATGCCAGGCACACCTGTGAGCTCTGGAACTCCACCTCCGACAGGCAGAGTCAACAAATGTGGCGGGTTTGTCAGGTCGTCGGTTCACCCTGACATTTCCATTCCTCTTCTGAAAACATAATTTGATGAACTGCTCACCAGGCACAGCAAGGGCCGTCCGGACCGTTACGCTGTTCTGCTATTCCAAGGTTGTGTAACCGAAGAGAGATACCACAAGTGGACACAGAATACCAACTAGGATGGATCCCGAGGCCAATGTAGCTTACCAGTGAACCTCCAAATATTCATCATTAATTCTGTGTCTTAGAAGTTTCTGTCCATGACTGATGCAACCCGAAAAAGCATTAGACAGAGTTAATGAGTACTTGAGGTCTGGACATGGCCTGCACTCCCTTATGTAAAGAATTAGGCCGTTTACTATGTAGGCTACAGTAAACATCTCATTGTCCTGTTGGTTTTTGTTAGACTGCACAGTAGCCTAATAAAACATATACATTTTTTATTTACAAAAAAAATGTTTTATTGAATTCAATCATATATTTGTACCACTGTAGATGCTGTGTATTTATTTTTTAGAATACAGTTCTCGGTCTACAGTAGTGATGGACAGCTGGAGGCATTTTGAAAACATGTTTTCAAACATTTGTTTTTCCACAAGTGTAGCAGGTTGTAAACTCTGCAAACAGCGTTTCCACTCTGAGAATTAGAATGGTAAATGATGTCATTAATACATTCATTCAATACATCAAGATGGAGGGTAGGAGGAGCATTGTATTTAAAGACACTGCACAGTAGCGTAATAAACATATGGATTTTGAAATAGTTTGTAAAAAAAAATCAAATTCAATAATATATTTATATCACGGTAGATGCTGTGTTTTTGGCTGATGTGAAGCCATGAAGCCTCTGCTACTAATCACAGATAAATAAATAAAATAAAAGCTTTCACATATTTAAATTAATTCCTGAATTCAGTTGCTTTAGCCGACATGTTGCGGTTTATTCATGATTTAATTATTCAAGGCTCCTATCTCAATAGCCTGCCCGCGTGTGGTCAACTATTTCAGCACCGTTTCTCGCGCTGCTTTGAGACAAGCATGGGGACTGGTCTTAATAAATCAATCAAATTTTTATTTTCACTGAATCTCTGTTTGGGTATTGGTTAGCCTACAATTAGGGTGTGGAAATGTTAGGATTATTTTGCCCTTCACTGGAAGTCACTTAGTAGCCTACAGTAGGCCTACTACCAACGCAGTCACTTAGTAGCCTACAGTAGGCCTACTACCAACGCAGTCACTTAGTAGCCTACAGTAGGCCTACTACCAACGCAGTCACTTAGTAGCCTACAGTAGGCCTACTCCCAACGCAGTCACTTAGTAGCCTACAGTAGGCCTACTCCCAACGCAGTCACTTAGTAGCCTACAGTGGCCTACTACTAACGCATGTCACTTAGTAGCCTACAGTAGGCCTACTCCCCAACGCAGTCACTTAGTAGCCTACAGTAGGCCTACTCCCAACGCAGTCACTTAGTAGCCTACAGTAGGCCTACTCCCAACGCAGTCACTTAGTAGCCTACAGTAGGCCTACTCCCAACGCAGTCACTTAGTAGCCTACAGTAGGCCTACTCCCAACGCAGTCACTTAGTAGCCTACAGTAGGCCTACTCCCAACGCAGTCACTTAGTAGCCTACAGTAGGCCTACTCCCAACGCAGTCACTTAGTAGCCTACAGTAGGCCTACTCCCAACGCAGTCACTTAGTAGCCTACAGTAGGCCTACTCCCAACGCAGTCACTTAGTAGCCTACAGTAGGCCTACTCCCAACGCAGTCACTTAGTAGCCTACAGTAGGCCTACTCCCAACCGTCACGTTGTACAGCGCCATATTTTCCTTAAGGAAACCCTGAGGCTTACATAGGCTACTGTAAAATGCATTTTCGTATTTTCTTGGAATAGAAACACCATAATATTAAGCAAATTAATTAAGCAGAATTTCTCTAAATCAATCCCATATACTCTGTTCTAACAAAAAAAGTTATAAAGTCTCTAGTACAGCCAATATTAAAAACAGTCAAATGCATTCCTGAATTTAATCGCTATATCCGACGTTGCGGTTTATTCATTGTTTAATTATTCAAGGCTCCCTTTGTTATTTTGTTTTATAACTAAAATGCTTGTCTGTATTTAAAGACATGGAGGACTTGTATGCTTTGCGAATAAGTAAGTTACGCTAAAACAGCTACAGTAAACAGGACTCTTAGGCCTGTCATTTCAATAACTTAGCTTCTAAAAGATGCCTTCTGGTGATCAAACTAGCACTAACTAGCATTAATGGCAACAATGGCTGACAGTTAAATAACGTGCTATAGAATTCTGCGGCACCCTGCAAGCTGTGTTGCAGTATGAAGCAACTTTTAAAGGAAGAACCACTCTATGTTGAAATTGTGAGTGTAATAATTAAATCATTCTTAGATTTATTCTATTTTCATAGTGAATACATGCAACATACAGTGAGGGAAAAAAGTATTTGATCCCCTGCTGATTTTGTACATTTGCCCACTTACAAAGAAATGATCAGTCTATAATTTTAATGGTAGGTTTATAACAATAACAACAGAATAACAACAAATAAATCCAGAAAAACGCATGTCAAAAATATTATAAATTGATTTGCATTTTAATGAGGGAAATAAGTATTTGACCCCCTCTCAATCAGAAAGATTTCTGGCTCCCAGGAGTCTTTTATACAGGTAACGAGCTGAGATTAGGAGCACACTCTTAAAGGGAGTGCTCCTAATCTCAGCTTGTTACCTGTATAAAAGACACCTGTCCACAGAAGCAATCAATCAATCAGATTCCAAACTCTCCACCATGGCCAAGACCAAAGAGCTCTCCAAGGATGTTAGGGACAAGATTGTAGACCTACACAAGGCTGGAATGGGCTACAAGACCATCGCCAAGCAGCTTGGTGAGAAGGTGACAACAGTTGGTGCGATTATTTGCAAATGGAAGAAACACAAAATAACTCCCTCAGCCTGGGGCTCCATGCAAGAACTTACCTCGTGGAGTTGCAATGATCATGAGAACGGTGAGGAATCAGCCCAGAACTACAAGGGAGGATCTTGTCAATGATCTCAAGGCAGCTGGGACCATAGTCACCAAGAAAACAATTGGTAACACACTACGCCGTGAAGGACTGAAATCCTGCAGCGCCCGCAAGGTCCCCCTGCTCAAGAAAGCACATATACAGGGCCGTCTGAAGTTTGCAAATTAACATCTGAATGATTCAGAGGAGAACTGGGTGAAAGTGTTGTGGTCAGATGAGACCAAAATCGAGCTCTTTGTCATCAACTCAACTCGCCGTGTTTGGAGGAGGAGGAATGCTGCCTATGACCCCAAGAACACCATCCCCACAGTCAAACATGGAGGTGGAAACATTATGCTTTGGGGGTGTTTTTCTGCTAAGGGGACAGGACAACTTCACCGCATCAAAGGGACGATGGATTGGTTAGTAAGTTGACGCCCTCTTGTTTCTCGCTTCCGCATTGTCTCCGTGCTGCTGTGCTGTTTGCTGCTACTTGGCTACCTGCCAAACTATTCACGTTTACTTTTAATAAGCGTTTAATCAATCTCTGTGTTCAACAAATTTACCAACTTTTAGTTTTGTCCTCACTCATCTTTTTCGTTAAACTTTTTCACCCCGGACGTTTTATCCCGAGACAGAAGAGTCATTTTCCTGTGCGTTTTTGCTGCCAACTTTACTTTATTTTTCCTTTTTTCCATCGCAACTTTTTTCCCTCATTCAACTTTTTCACTCCGGACGCTTTATCTGGACATGGTTCGTCAACATCTTCAACAGCCGAAGCTAAGTAGTAACATTAACATGATGTCTTCTAATTGCAGTCGCTGTACTCATAATATACAGGAGAACGATCGCCTTACGGCGAGAATAGCTGTGCTACAAGCCCAGCTTCAGACGCAATCGTTAGGCAAGGGTAATTTCAGTGTAGGGAAAGGAAGAAACAGCGTCTGTGCCACCAGTAAGTACAGATAGTAACGTTAGTATAAATCCCCCGCACAGTCCCCGCAGCCGGACAACTTTCTCATGGCTTCTGGAGGAAATACTGTTGGAATGATCAACCGGTGTCGCTCATTCAGCCGACAGAAACTTTCAACGGTTTTCCCCATTATGTAGCGAGTCGGAGTCTGAGTCTGAGTCTTCTCTTGTCTCTACTCCTCCCGTTACGGGGTCTGAGATGCCGAAGGCTCCCACCATTAGCTCTGACAAATTGAAAACCCTAGTCATTGGCGACTCCATTACCCGCAGTATTAGACTTAAAACGAATCACCCAGCGATCATACACTGTTTACCAGGGGGCAGGGCTACCGACGTTAAGGCTAATCTAAAGATGGTGCTGGCTAAAGCTAAAACTGGCGAGTGTAGAGAGTATAGAGATATTGTTATCCACGTCGGCACCAACGATGTTAGGATGAAACAGTCAGAGGTCACCAAGTGCAACATAGCTTCAGCGTGTAAATTAGCTAGAAAGATGTGTCGGCATCGAGTAATTGTCTCTGGCCCCTCCCAGTTAGGGGGAGTGACCGAGCTCTACAGCAGAGTCTCAGCACTCAATCGCTGGTTGAAAACTGTTTTCTGCCCCTCCCAAAAGATAGAATTTGTAGATAATTGGCCCTCTTTCTGGGACTCACCCACAAACAGGACCAAGCCTGACCTGCTGATGAGGGACGGACTCCATCCTAGCTGGAGGGGGTGCTCTCATCTTATCTACCAACATAGATAGGGCTCTAACTCCTCTAGCCCCACAGTGAAATAGGGTGCAGGCCAGGCAGCAGGCTGTTAGCCAACCTGCCAGCTTAGTGGAGTCTGCCAATAGCACAGTCAGTGTAGTCAGCTCAGCCATACCCATTGAGACTGTGTCTGTGCCTCGACCTAGGTTGGGCAAAACTAAACATGGCGGTGTTCACCTTAGCAATCTTATTAGGATAAAGACCTCCTCCATTCCTGCCATTATTGAAAGAGATCGTGATACCTCACATCTCAAAATAGGGTTACTTAATGTTAGATCCCTCACTTCAAAGGCAGTCATAGTCAATGAACTAATCACTGATCATAATCTTGATGTGATTGGCCTGACTGAAACATGGCTTAAGCCTGATGAATTTGCAGTGTTAAATGAGGCCTCACCTCCTGGTTACACTAGTGACCATATTCCCGTGCATCCCGCAAAGGCGGAGGTGTTGCTAACATTTACGATAGCAAATTTCAATTTACAAAAAAAAAATGGCGTTTTCGTCTTTTCAGCTTCTAGTCATGAAATCTATGCAGCCTACTCAATCACTTTTTATAGCTACTGTTTACAGGCCTCCTGGGCCATATACAGCGTTCCTCTCTGAGTTTCCTGAATTCCTATCAGACCTTGTAGTCATAGCAGATCATATTCTAATTTTTGGTGATTTTAATATTCACATGGAGAAGTCCACAGACCCACTCCAAAAGTCTTTCGGAGCCATCATCGACTCAGTGGGTTTTGTCCAACATGTCTCTGGACCTACTCACTGCCACAGTCATACTCTGGACCTAGTTTTGTCCCATGGAATAAATGTTGTAGATCTTAATGTTTTTCCACAAAATCCTGGACTATCGGACCACCATTTTATTACGTTTGCAATCGCAACAAATAATCTGCTCAGATCCCAACCAAGGAGCATCAAAAGTCGTGCTATAAATTCTCAGACAACACAAAAATTCCTTGATGCCCTTCCAGACTCCTTCTGCCTACCCAAGGACGTCAGAGGACAAAAATCAGTTAACCACTTAACTGAGGAACTCAATTTAACCTTGCGCAATACCCTAGATGCAGTTGCACCCCTAAAAACGAAAAACATTTGTCATAAGAAACTAGCTCCCTGGTATACAGAAAATACCCGAGCTTTGAAGCAAGCTTCCAGGAAATTGGAACGGAAATGGCGCCACACCAAACTGGAAGTCTTCCGACTAGCTTGGAAAGACAGTACCATGCAGTACCGAAGAGCCCTCACTGCTGCTCGATCATCCTACTTTTCCAACTTAATCGAGGAAAATAAGAACAATCCAAAATTTCTTTTTGATACTGTTGCAAAGCTAACTAAAAAGCAGCATTCCCAAGAGAGGATGGCTTTCACTTCAGCAGTAATAAATTCATGAACTTCTTTGAGGAAAAGATCATGACCATTAGAAAGCAAATTACGGACTCCTCTTTGAATCTGCGTATTCCTCCAGGGCTTAGCTGTCCTGGATCTGCACAGCTCTGCGAGGGCCTGGGATCGGGAGAGACACTTAAGTGTTTTAGTACTATATCTCTTGACACAATGATGAAAATAATCATGGCCTCTAAACCTTCAAGCTGCATACTGGATCCTATTCCTACTAAACTGCTGAAGGAGCTGCTTCCTGTGCTTGGCCCTCCTATGTTGAACATAATAAACAGCTCTCTATCCACCGGATGTGTACCAAACTCACTAAAAGTGGCAGTGATAAAGCCTCTCTTGAAAAAGCCAAACCTTGACCCGGAAAATATAAAAAACTATCGGCCTATATCGAATCTTCCATTCCTCTCAAAAATTTTAGAAAAAGCTGTTGCGCAGCAACTCACTGCCTTTCTGAAGACAAACAATGTATACGAAATGCTTCAGTCTGGTTTTAGACCCCATCATAGCACTGAGACTGCACTTGTGAAGGTGGTAAATGACCTTTTAATGGCGTCAGACCGAGGCTCTGCATCTGTCCTCGTGCTACTAGACCTTAGTGCTGCCTTTGACACTATCGATCACCACATTCTTTTGGAGAGACTGGAAACCCAAATTGGTCTACACGGACAAGTTCTGGCCTGGTTTAGATCTTACCTGTCGGAAAGATATCAGTTTGTCTCTGTGAATGGTCTGTCCTCCGACAAATCAACTGTACATTTCGGTGTTCCTCAAGGTTCCGTTTTAGGACCACTATTGTTTTCACTATATATTTTACCTCTTGGGGATGTTATTCGAAAACATAATGTTAACTTTCACTGCTATGCGGATGACACACAGCTGTACATTTCAATGAAACATGGTGAAGCCCCAAAATTGCCCTCGCTAGAAGCCTGTGTTTCAGACATAAGGAAGTGGATGGCTGAAAACTTTCTACTTTTAAACTCGGACAAAACAGAGATGCTTGTTCTAGGTCCCAAGAAACAAAGAGATCTTCTGTTAAATCTGACAATTCATCTTGATGGTTGTAAAGTCGTCTCAAATAAAACTGTGAAGGACCTCGGCGTTACTCTTGACCCTGATCTCTCTTTTGACGAACATATCAAGACTGTTTCAAGGACAGCTTTTTTCCATCTACGTAACATTGCAAAAATCAGAAATTTTCTGTCCAAAAATGATGCAGAAAAATTAATCCATGCATTTGTTACTTCTAGGTTAGACTACTGCAATGCTCTACTTTCCGGCTACCCGGATAAAGCACTAAATAAACTTCAGTTAGTGCTAAATACGGCTGCTAGAATCCTGACTAGAACCAAGAAATTTGATCATATTACTCCAGTGCTAGCTTCCCCTACACTGGCTTCCTGTTAAGGCAAGGGCTGATTTCAAGGTTTTACTGTTAACCTATAAAGCGTTACATGGGCTTGCTCCTACCTATCTTTCCGAGTTGGTCCTGCCGTACATACACCAGTACGTCGCTACGGTCACAAGACGCAGGCCTCCTAATTGTCCCTAGAATTTCTAAGCAAACAGCGGGAGGCAGGGCTTTCTCCTATAGATCTCCATTTTTATGGAACAGTTTGCCTACCCATGTGAGAGACGCAGACTCGGTCTCAACCTTTAAGTCTTTACTGAAGACTTATCTCTTCAGTAGGTCATATGATTGAGTATAGTCTGGCCCAGGAGTGTGAAGGTGAACGGAAAGGCTCTGGAGCAACGAACAGCCCTTGCTGTCTCTGCCAGGCCGGTTCCCCTCTCTCCACTGGGGTTCTCTGCCTCTAACCCTGTTACAGGGGCTGAGTCACTGGCTTGCTGGTGCTCTTTCATGCCGTCCCTAGGAGGGGGTGCGTCACTTGAGTGGGTTGAGTTACTGACGTGATCTTCCTGTCTGGGTTGGCGCCCCCCTTGGTTTGTGCTGTGGTGGAGACCTCTGTGGGCTATGTACTCGGCCTTGTCTCAGGATTGTAAGTTGGTGGTTGAGGATATCCCTCTGGTGGTGCGGGGGCTGTGCTTTGGCAGAGTGGGTGGGGTTATATCCTTCCTGTTTGGCCCTGTCCGGGGTTTCTTCGGATGGGGCCACAGTGTCTCCGGACCGCTCCTGTCTCAGCCTCCAGTATTTATGCTGCAGTAGTTTATGTGTCGGGGGGCTGGGGTTAGTTGGTTATACCTGGAGTACTTCTCCTGTCTTATCCAGTGTCCTGTGTGAATGTAAGTATGCTCTCTCTAATTCTCTCATTCTCTCTTTCTCTCTGAGAACCTGAGCCCTAGGACCATACGTCAGGACTACCGGGCATGCTGACACCTTGCTGTCCCCAGTCCGCCTGGCCTTGCTGCTATTCCAGTTTCAACTGTTCTGCCTGCGGTTACGAAACCCCCTACCTGTCCCAGACCTGCTGTTTTCAACTCTTAATGATCGGCTATGAAAAGCCAACTGAGAGACCTGAGCCCTAGGACCATACGTCGGGACTACCGGCCGTGGTGACTCCTTGCTGTCCCCAGTCCGCCTGGCCTTGCTGCTATTCCAGTTTCAACTGTTCTGCCTGCGGTTATGGAACCCCTACCTGTCCCAGACCTGCTGTTTTCAACTCTTAATGATCGGCTATGAAAAGCCAACTGAGATTTATTCCTGATTATTATTTGACCATGCTTGTCACTTATGAACATTTTTGAACATCTTGGCATGGTTCTGTTATAATCTCCACCCGGCACAGCCAGAAGAGGACTGGCCACCCCTCATAGCCTGGTTCCTCTCTAGGTTTCTTCCTAGGTTTTGGCCTTTCTAGGGAGTTTTTCCTAGCCACCGTGCTTCTACACCTGCATTACTAGCTGTTTGGGGTTTTAGGCTGGGTTTCTGTAAAGCACTTCGAGATATTAGCTGATGTAAGAAGGGCTATATAAAATAAAATTGATTGATTGATTGATTGATGGACAGGGCCATGTACCGTCAAATCTTGGGTATTCCAGCATGACAATGACCCAAAACACACGGCCAAGGCAACAAAGGAGTGGCTCAAGAAGAAGCACATTAAGGTCCTGGAGTGGCCTAGCCAGTCTCCAGACCTTAATCCCATTAGAAAATCTGTGGAGGGAGCTGAAGGTTCGAGTTGCCAAAGCACCTCTATTTCAGTCTCGGAAAAGTATTGATAAATGAGACCCCTGGCCCTTTCTATAAAGGCCTCACCATAACAAAGGTCAGCTGTATGCAATAGGGGGATCTTTCCTTCACTTGCTGTCACTGGATTGTTTGGGGAAGTTCGTTCTTCCACTCCCTCTCCAATCTCCCCCATGTCTCCTCCATGTCTCCTCCACTGTCTCTATTAAACAAGCCATTAATGTATTTCACAACACCTCTCTCGCTCTTTCCCTCTGCTCCAGACTGTCTCTCCATCGGGTCAGGGTGGTAGACCTGAGTCTCCTGTCTACTCTAACCTTCAGGAGCTGAAGATCTCTGGGTCCAGCCTACCCCCCGCCCCCTCCAGCTCCCCACTGCATGTCCTGGGGGACTGGGAGACCCACAAGGTCTGTACTGTCACTGTGTCATGTATTGCAACTTACGTATCATCTAAGATGCCTCCCAAATGGTACCCCTATTTAATGCACTACTTTTCACAGTTGCCCATCTATATAGGGAATAGGGTGCCATTTGGGATGCAACCTATATCGTGTTGCCTGGCCTATGTTTGTTTGTCATTTTACTGCTTTTAACCATGAGCTGAAGACAAATGTCCATTTTAGGAAATATTTTAATGGACAATTCAAGATTTTCTATTAACTTCCATTCCAAGGACCAGAACGGCAGACACTACTACTTCAACCGCGCCACCCAGGAGCGGACTTGGAAGCCCCCCCGAGCCAGGGATGCTAGCAGTGGTAGCAGCACCCGGGGGGAGACTCACAGCAACAGCACTGGGGAGGCAGAGGTATGTAGATACTGGGACATATACTGTATACTGGAAACACACACTTACTCAAACACGCATGCAGGCACAGACACAAGCAAATGCAAACACATGCATGAACACTAACGGGGTATGCTTGTACTCTCAAATAAGCCCATCCAAACACATTAGACAGAGAGAATCACTGATGCATTCAGGCAGAATCAGTTATCTTTTGGAGTGGTTTGTAGAATGATAATAACACCACGCTGCCATCTTGTGGTCAGAAGCACGCAGTGCTCCTCAAACTGTGACTGTTATGGGCTATGTCACTGCAGTATTTTAATTTTCATGTCTGACTCAACACCCGGTCACAATGTTCAGAGCAGGGCTCAGTGAAAAACTGAATGAGATCTCTGGCTCTCTGTGCTTTGCAGACCTGTGTTCAAATACTATTTGAAATATATATATATATATATATCTGTGCTTGATTGAGTTTGCCTGGCTAGAGTCGATGGCCGCGCATAAATCTAATTAGCACAATAAAAAAATCCCCTATCAAAATCTGTCTGTTTCAGCTAGAGATATTGGGACAGTGACAAATGTTTGGTTGTTTTGGCTCTGTACTCCAGCACTTTGGATTTGAAATGATACAATGACTATGAGGTAAAAGTACAGACTGTCAGCTTTAATTTTGGGGTATTTTCATCCATATCGGGTGAACTGTTTAGAAATTACAGCACTTTTTGTACATAGTCCCCCCATTTTAGGGTACCAAAAGTATTGGGACAAATTCACTTATGTGTATTAAAGTAGTCAAAAGTTTAGTATTTGGTCCCATATTCCTAGCACGCAATGATTACATCAAGCTTGTGACTCTACAAACTTGTTGGATGCATTTGCTGTTTGTTTTGGTTGTGTTTTTCCTATTATTTTGTGCCAAATAGAAATGTAATAGTAAATCATGTGTTGTGTAATTTTGGAGTGACTTTTATTGTAAATAAGAATAGAATATGTTTCTTAACACTTCTACATTTATGTAGATGCTACCATGAATACAGATAGTCCTGAATTAATTGAGAATAATGATGAGTGCGAAAGTTACAGATGCACAAATATCATACCCCCAAGACATGCTAACATCTCACCATTACAATAACAGGGGAGGTTAGCATTTTTGGGGGGTATGATATTTGTGCGTCTATACTCATCATTATTCACGATTCAGTGATAATACCCAGCCAACGTCTCCATCCATGGTTCCGAATGTGGGATGCCAAGGTCAGATTTTTCCATATTATATTCCAGTTAAAGGGCTGTGCAGGTTTTGTAATGGCTAGCTAAGAATATGAGCTTAAAAGTTTACAGTGCCTTCGGAAAGTATTCAGACCCCTTGACTTTTTCCACATTTTGTTACGTTACAGCCTTATTCTAAAATGGATTAAAATAAAAAAGTTCCTCAGCAATCTACACACAATACCCCATAATGACAAAGCGAAAACAGGTTTTTTGAAATGTTTGCAAATGTATTACAAATAAAAAACAAATTCCTTATTTACATAAATATTCAGACCTTTTGTTTTGAAACTCGAAATTGAGCTCAGGTGCATCCTGTTTCCTTGAGATGTTTCTACAACTTGATTGGAGTCCACCTGTGGTAAATTCAATTGATTGGAAATTATTGGAAAGGCACACATCTGTCTATGTAAGGTCCCACAGTTGACAGTGCATTAAAAAACCAAGCCATGAGGTCGAAGGAATTGTCCGTAGAGCTCCGAGACAGGATTGTGTCGCGGCACAGATCTGGGGAAGGGCACCAAAACATGTCTGCAGCATTGAAGGTCCCCAAGAACACAGTGGCCTCCATCATTCTTAAATGGAAGAAGTTTGGAACCACCAAAACTCTTCCTAGAGATGGCCACCCGGCCAAACTGAGCAATCAGGGGAGAAGGGTCTTGGTCAGGAGGTGACCAAGAACCCGATGGTCACTCTGACAGAGCTCTAGAGTTCCTCTGTGGAGATGGGAGAACCTTCCAGAAGATGACCAGCAGAGAACCTTCCAGAAGATGACCAGCATGGTCAAATAATAATCACAGTGGTTGTAGAGGTTGCAACAGGTCAGTACATCAGGAGTGAATGTCACTTGGCTTTTCATTGCTGGGCATTTAGAGGTTGAAATAGCAGGTGCGGTAGAGAGAGAGAGTTGAAAACAGCAGGTCTGGGACAAGGTAGCACGTCTGGTGAACAGGTCAGGGTTCCATAGCCACAGGCAGAAGAGTGGAAACTGAAGCAGCAGCACAACCAGGTGGACTGGGGACAGTAAGGAGTTATCAGGCCAGGGAGTCATCAGGCCAGGTAGTCCTGAGGCATGGTCCTAGGGCTCAGGTCCTCCGGGGAGAGAGGGAGAATTAGAGGGAGCATACTTAAATTCACACAGGACACCGGATAAGACAGGAGAATAACACCAGATATAACAGACTGACCCTAGCCCCCCAGCACATAGACTATTGCAGCATAGATACTGGAGGCTGAGACAGGGGGGTCGGGAGACACTGTGGCCCCGTCCGACTAAACCCCCAGACAGGGCCAACCAGGCAGGATATAACCCCACCCACTTTGCCAAAGCACAGCCCCCACACCACCAGAGGAATATCAACAGACCACCAACCTACTACCCTGAGACAAGGCTGAGTATAGCCCACGAAGATCTCCTCCACTGCACGAGCCCGAGGGAGCAACAAACCGAACAGGAAGATCACGTCAGTGACTCAACCCACTCAAGTGATGCACCCCTCCTAGGGACGGCATGGAAAGGACCAGTAAGCCAGCGACTCAGCCCCCGTAATAGGGTCAGAGGCAGAGAATCCCAATGGAGAGACAGGAACCGGCCAGGCAGAGACAGCAAGGGCGGTTTGTCGCTCCAGTGCCTTTCCGTTCACCTTCGCACCCCTGGGCCAGACTTCACTCAATCATAGGACCTACCGAAGAGATGAGTCTTCAGTAAAGACTTAAAGGTTGAGACCGAGTCTGCGTCTCTCACATGGATAGGCAGACCATTCCATAAACATTGAGCTCTATAGGAGAAAGCCCTGCCTCCAGCTGTTTGCTTAGAAATTCTAGGGACAATAAGGAGGCCTGCGTCTTGTGACCGTAGCATACGTGTATGTATGTACGGCAGGACCAAATCGGAGAGATAGATAGGAGCAAACCCATGTAATGCTTTGTAAGTTAGCAGTAAAACCTTGAAATCAGCCCTAGCCTTAACAGGAAGCCAGGCTAGCACTGGAGTAATATGATCACATTTTAGGGTTCTAGTCAAGATTCTAGCAGCTGTATTTAGCACTAACTGAAGTTTATTTAGTGCTTTATCCAGGTAGCCAGATAGTAGAGCATTGCAGTAGTCTAATCTAGAAGTGACAAAAGCATGGATTAGCTTTTCTGCATCATTTTTGGTTTCTGATTTTTGCAATGTTACGAAGATGGAAAAAAGCTGTCCTAGAAATATTATTGATATGTTCGTCAAAAGAGAGATCTGGGTCCAGAGTAAAGCAGAGGTCCTTCAGTTTTTTTTGGGACGATTGTACAACCATCAAGATTAATTGTCAGATCCAACAGAAGATCTCTTTGTTTCTTGGGACCAAGAACTAGCATCTCTGTTTTGTCTGAGTTTAAAAGTAAGATGTGCCGCCATCCACTTCCTTATGTCTGAAACACAGGCTTCCAGGGTAGGCAATTTTCCATGTTATTACTATGGCTGAGGGATTGGCATATAGTATTTTAATCATATGAATGAAATTGGAGCCAAGTCCCATATGTTCCAAAACCAACCAAAGATATGACCATTCTAGTCTATCAACAGCTTATTCTGCGTCGAGAGATAGATCTGCCCAAGGATCTGATCTTTGGTTCCTGATGAAGCATGTAAGATATGTAATAGATGACGGAGGTTATCTGAAGATAATCGTTTTTTAGAAACCCGCTTTGGTCAAGATGTAACAATTTGGGTAAGTAAGTTTAGAGACGGGACAACATATATTTTTTTAATAGTTTAATATCTGTGTTTATCAAATATAAAGGCCGATAGTGAGAGCACTGGGTGGCGTCCTTACCTTTTTTTAATAAAAGCAAAATTAGTGTTGTATTTACATCACTTCCAAATTAACCTTTGTGAATGGCTATCTTAATCATTTCAAGTAACAGTGGACCTAATTGGTTCCAAAATGTTTTATAGGCCTCTGGAGGAATACCATCACAACCAGGTGATTTGCCTTTATTCATGTTCTCTAATGCCCTTTTGAGTTCACGGAGAGAGATTTGGGCTCTCAGCAAGCCGGCTTCCTCAGTTGAGAGAAGAGGAGTGCAATGCCCTGGGGCATTGGGATATATCTCTTTAGACCAGAGGAAAGAGTGCCTCCTACTGCCCCTCCAACACCTCTTCCAGCAGCGTCTGGTCTCCCATCCAGGGACCGACCAGGACCAACCTTGCTTAACTTCAGAGGCAAGCCAGCGGTGGGATGCAGTGGTCTAAAGTACTTAAGTAGTACTTTAAAGTATTTTTACTTATGTCGCATTTTGGGGTATCTGTACTTTACTATTTATATTTTGCCCAACTTTTACTTTTACTTCACTAAATTCCTAAAGAAAACAATGTACTTTTTACTCCATACATTTTCCCTGACACCCAAAAGTATGCCTTACATTTTGAATGCTTAGCAGGAAAGGAAAATGGCCCAATTCACGCATTTATCAAGAGAACATCCCTGGTCATCCCTACTGCCTCTGGTCTGGCGGACTCACTAAACACAAATGCTTCATTTGTAAATTATGTCCAAGTGTTAGAGTGTGGCCCTGGCAATCCATACATTTAAAAAACAAGAAAATGGTGCCGTGTGGTTTGTTTAATATAAGGAGTTTGAAATGATTTATACTTTTACTTTTGATACTTAAGTATATTTTAGTAATTACATTTACTTTTGATACTTAAATATATTTAAAACCAAATACTTTTAGACTACTCATGTAGTATTTTACTGGGTGACTTTTTCTTTTACTTGAGTCATTTTCTATTAAGGTATCTTTACTTTTACTCAAGTATGACAATTGGGTACTTTTTCCACTGCTGGTGTGATGCAGGGTGGTATACTAATTGATCATTACTGCGAAGCTTGTTAGCCTGTAGGTGACTGGGTCGATTGCCATGGAAGTAATGGTTGAGTCTAACTCAATGGATGGCAAATTCTGCTCCCCGTCTTATCAATAGATTTTGTTCTGTCTTGACTTTGAAGAGAGTAGTCGCTACCTGGTCTGAAAAAAGTGTGTTGAGAACACTCTAACGTCATTAACAACTTTTCCCATTCTGATATCTTCTTTAATTGTGATTTATTCAGCCAAGATGCAGTTGCATTGTTTTTAATAAAACCTTTAATGGTGTCCCATAAAATATGAGGATCATCGACTGATTTTTTGTTAATCAATATGAATTCACTCAATTCAGTTTCAAATTGTTCACAGGGAGTAGGGTTTTGTAGTAAGGAAACATTTATAGCACCATCTTGTGGCTCTTTTTAGGAGATTCGGAAATGTGTATCTGGCAGTAATAAGCATGATGATCAGATAGGCTCATATGTTACATTTCTATTTTCTTGATTAAAGGAAATAGAGTACATAATAGTACAAAATCGATTCGGGAGAATGATTTGTGCCTGTTTGAATAGAAAGTGTACTCTTTTGCTTTAGTGTTATGAGCATCAATGAGGTTGTAATCAGAGAATATATGTTGGACAGCCTTGGTTGCCTGTGGATTGTAGTTGGTCTTATTAGATTTGTCCCGCATGTCCAGAATGGCATTCATGTCTGTCCCAATAATATTGTAATAATATATGCTGTTCAGAGAATCCAAAAACGTAAGATCATATGAATTT
The DNA here is from genome assembly GCF_020615455.1 of Coregonus clupeaformis. Taxonomy (NCBI): domain Eukaryota; kingdom Metazoa; phylum Chordata; class Actinopteri; order Salmoniformes; family Salmonidae; genus Coregonus; species Coregonus clupeaformis. The sequence goes on from NC_059205.1 coordinate 19,553,761, forward strand.
GGAGCATACACATTAATTGAGGCAATTTTCTTTCCATAAGTAAAGTGATTCTGCCTTCTTGGTCTTCGCCTTTACCAAGGAGGGTAATTTAGAGTTTCTTATGTATCATTATGATTGCTCCCTTAGTTTTGTTTGGGGCCGATGGAAAAAGCCTCCAGTTTGTTCAAATGGTTCTCTATTCTATGTGTCCATTTAGAGCAGGTGTGTTTCTTGGAGAATTGCTATATCAATATGGTTTCTTGCTAGAATATCAAGACAGCTGGAATGCTTGATAGGAATATCAAGGCCTTTCAAACTCCACGAGAGAATAGCTAGTGTTGCCATGGTAGTAGGTGCACCTGGCACCTATTACCATAGCCCGTTCAAAGGTGCTTAAATATTTTGTCTTGCCCATTCACCCTCTAAATGGCACACATACACAATCCATGTCTCAAGGGCTTAAAAATCCTAATTTAACCTGTGTCCTACCCTTCATCTACACAGATTTGAAGATTATTTAAGAATTTACATCAATAAGGGATCATAGCTTTCACCTGGTCGGTCTATGTCATGGAAAGAGCAGGTGTTCCTAATGTTTTGTACAGTCAGTGTAATTATAACAAGTTCAATGCTCAGCAATAATAGTAATATTGTTCCTTGTACCCAAACATACAAGGTATCCATTGTCTTATGCTGAGGGCAGCATCATAGCCATGGGCTAGGCTGCATGATTGTGCATGGATAGCATACCTGAATAATGAGCCAGTCATGGGGTTCCATCTGTCGGCTTGTCCCCTTGTGTGTTGGGTTTGATGTGCTTCTCAAAGAAGTCTTGAGCTTCCTTGGCATTGGAAAACGTGTGTGTTGTGTTCTAGATGGTCAAGATGAGTTTTGTCAGGTGGATGAAACCGCATCTCAGGTTCAGCTTGCGTAGCTGGGATCTCACCTCGTTGTAGCTCTCCCTCTTTTTTAGCACTTAGGCCAGGGGTTCTTATACATTTTCAGCCTGGGACCCAAATTAGAAATTCTGTGTTTTCCTGGGACACAAGTTTATGAAAACATGCAACTATACTTAAATATCGGTACATTTCATTGCAATTATGCCAGCCTAAAACAAATGCAATATAGACAAATAACAATGAAATGAAATACCCATATAAATATCTATTCATGTTTATTTTTCCCCATTAAAAACACTCTTACATATCTGTCTAGGTTGGAACTGTTGCTGTTAAAATAAAATAAATAATTTTCAATCTGAACTGGAATAAACTGATTAATCACGTCACACAGATGTATAATAGAACACACACAGTCCTAATGAGAGGTGTGTGGCTGGTTGAAGTTTTCAACAAGCATGTCTATTCTGGACTGTTTTTGACCGTGCAACACTGAGGCATGCTCAGCATTGAGACTGTTTCTGTACTTGTTTTTTTAAGTATGCCAGAGTTGAGAACCCTGAATCGCATAGGTATGTGGTGCCAAACTGGATCAGAACATCTACTGCTTTCTCAGGCAGGCAGGAGACCGCTTCCTGCTGTAGATGAGCCACCTAGAACTGTGTGAGCATCTTGCTTCAATCAGTTTATTCCAGTTCAGAATACAAATTATTACTTGTATTTTAACAGCAACAGTTCCAATCTAGACTTGTTTTCAACAATAATTTCTACAGTAAGAGTGATAATAATACGCCATTTAGCAGACGCTTTTATCCAAAGCGACTTACAGCCATGCGTGCATACACTTTTTTTGTGTATGGGTGGTCCCGGGGATCGAACCCACTACCTTGGCGTTACAAGCGCCGTGCTCTACCAGCTGAGCTACAGAGGACAACTTTTAATCTTCATATGTACTGGTACTTAGGGTTGCACTATCAGTAGCTCGCTAGCTTGCTTTTGCTAACGTTAGCTATTAGATGTGTACAAGGCCAGGGGAATGTTTGAAAGAGAAACTCACATCTACTATGAGATAGTACTCTGCTTATCAACACCTGTTATAAAATAACAACAATGCCTTGCTAGCTGACTTACTTTTCCACTGTCGACGCATTGTTTCCTGACGCATTCTGCTCTGTTCTGAAATAACTCCCTGGGTTTACCGTCATGCTGTGGATGTTTGGTCAGGACGTGTTGTTCTATTAATTTGTTCGTTTTGAGAGACTCATTACTAAGCACTTCCCCGCACAAAACATATTGTGGGCATTCCTTGTTATTTCACAAAGTATGTATTAAAGATAGAGAAACTCTGCGCTGTATTTGCTCTTCATAATGATTGAGTCAGTCAGAACTTGTGGCTAGCATGAGTCCATTTGATGACGGCGGGTGGTGACAAGTCAGTGGCTGACAGCGCATCATCTGTTGATGAACGACAGTGCTGCAGCGTGTGGGTCGCGGAGTGATCTTAAAGAAAACTGCTGAAAAAAGATCAGGTAAACCGCTAAGCACATGGGCATCTCCCACTCCCGCAGCTGCCAAACTGAGCAGAGACTGCTGCTAAGCAGAGAGCGCAGTTGCACTTGGCCAAATCAATTCCAGTAATTAATGAAATAATTATACTTTTACTCTGACACGTCGCAACCCACCATTAACAGGTCCGCGACCCATACTTTAAGAAAGGCTGAGTTAGGCAATCAGGTCTGGGTAGATGCTGATCCTATTCCCTGCATAGGTCAGACTCCCAGATTCCGCTGCAAGGCGAACAATTCGCAGCTTGACTTCAAAGCTGTGGATCCGTACAATCATAGACCTGATCTGTTCCGGAGAGGACCCATGCGGTGCACAAAGTTAATCAGCGGCATGGGACCCAGCTTCTCCTGCCCGAACAGTTTATAGAAAATATTGCTCATAAAGGAAGTTGGCTTTCCCGCTTCAACACCAGTTTCAAGTCCTGTGATCCGCACATTGAATTTACAGGAATGATTTTCGAGTGATTCCGTTTTCTCTTTTAGGAGTTTGATTTTCCCTTCCAATTTAGCTCGTGCTGTTTCCAGGTCATAGAGTCGCACCTCTGTCGCATTGGCTGTCTTTTCCAGACTTTCCACTTTAATTGAATAGGTATCCACTTTAGCAGTGAGCTCCCCCAATGATTCATTTACCGGTTATAATAAAGTCGAGGGCAGAGGGAATCTCCTCACGAACAATCTCTCATATAGATGACATGGATAAACGACCACATGGATAACATATACAGTGAGGGAAAAAAGTATTTGATCCCCTGCTGATTTTGTACATTTGCACACTGACAAAGAAATAATCAGTCTATAATTTTAATGGTAGGTTTATTTGAACAGTGAGAGACAGAATAACAACAAAAAAATCCAGAAAAACGCATGTCAAAAATGTTATAAATTGATTTGCATTTTAAAGTGAGAAATAAGTATTTCACCACCTCTCAATCAGAAAGATTTCTGGCTCCCAGGTGTCTTTTATACAGGTAACAACTGAGATTAGGAACACACTCTTAAAGGGAGTGCTCCTAATCTCAGTTTGTTACTTGTATAAAAGACACCTGTCCACAGAAGCAATCAATCAATCAGATTCCAAACTCTACACCATGGCCAAGACCAAAGAGCTCTCCAAGGATGTCAGGGACAAGATTGTAGACCTACACAAGGCTGGAATGGGCTACAAGACCATTGCCAAGCAGCTTGGTGAGAAGGTGACAACAGTTGGTGCGATTATTCGCAAATGGAAGAAACACAAAAAACCTGTCAATCTCCCTCGGCCTGGGGCTCCATGCATGATCTCACCTTGTGGAGTTGCAATGATCATGAGAATGGTGAGGAATCAGCCCAGAACTACACGGGAGGATCTTGTCAATGATCTCAAGGCAGCTGGGACCATAGTCACCAAGAAAACAATTGGTAACACACTTCGCCGTGAAGGACTGAAATCCTGCAGCGCCCGCAAGGTCCCCCTGCTCAAGAAAGCACATATACATGCCTGTCTGAAGTTTGCCAATGAACATCTGAATGATTCAGAGGAGAACTGGGTGAAAGTGTTGTGGTCAGATCAGACCAAAATCGAGCTCTTTGGCATCAACTCAACTCGCCGTGTTTGGAGGAGGAGGAATGTTGCCTATGACCCCAAGAACACCATCCCCACCGTCAAACATGGAGGTGAAACATGATGCTTTGGGGGTGTTTTTCTACTAAGGGGACAGGACAACTTCACCGCATCAAATCTTGGGTAAGAACCTCCTTCCCTCAGCCAGGTCATTGAAAATGGGTCGTGGATGGGTATTCCAGCATGACAATGACCCAAAACACACGGCCAAGGCAACAAAGGAGTGGCTCAAGAAGAAGCACATTAAGGTCCTGGAGTGGCCTAGCCAGTCTCCAGACCTTAATCCCATAGAAAATCTGTGGAGGGAGCTGAAGGTTTGAGTTGCCAAACGTCAGCCTCAAAACTTTAATGACTTGGAGAAGATCTGCAAAGAGGAGTGGGACAAAATCCCTCCTGAGATGTATGCAAACCTGGTGGCCAACTACAAGAAACGTCTGACCTCTGTGATTGCCAACAAGGGTTTTGCCACCAAGTACTAAGTCATGTTTTGCAGAGGGGTCAAATACTTATTTCCCTCATTAAAATGCAAATCAATGTATAACATTTTTGACATGTGTTTTTCCTGATTTTTTTGTTGTTATTCTGTCTCTCACTGTTCAAATAAACCTACCATTAAAATTATAGACTGATCATTTCTTTGTCAGTGGGCAAACGTACAAAATCAGCAGGGGATCAAATACTTTTTTCCCTCACTGTAGCTGGTGGGATGTACGCTGCATCTGCAAGATAGAACAGCTGCCTCCGGTAAGCCAAGGGGTGGCGGTCTGTGTATATTTGTAAACGGCAGCTGGTGCACGAAATCTAATATTAAGGAAGTCTCGATGTTTTGCTCGCCTGAGGTAGAGCATTTCATGATACGCTGTAGACCACACTATTTACCAAGAGAGTTTTCATCTATATTTTTCGTGGCTGTCTATTTACCACCACAAACCGATACTGGCACTAAGACAACACTCAATGAGCTGTATAAGGCCATAAGCAAACAGGATAACGCTCATCCAGAGGCAGCGCTCCTAGTGGCCGGGGGCTTTAATGCAGGGAAACTTAAATCTGTTTTACCTAATTTCTACCAGAATGTTAAATGTGCAACCAGAGGGGAAAAAATCGTTTTTGGTCCTAAAATTCAAAATCAAATGGCTAAATGATCCTTGGTATGACCCTCTTAAAACAATTCCATATTTTAGCTTAGTAGAAACCCAGCCTCGGGCACTTTGACTCTAGGGGGATTTAATGGACCTATAGAATAGTCCCAAAACTGTAAACCCCTCTCATTTGCACACTCCAGGCAGGCTACAGCAAACGCTTAAAGTATTTGAAAGATTTCAAATAGTATTTGACCCCAGGATTGGTGCTATGCTGTGCTGTAAGTGACTGCAGTGTTCTTGGCTGTACATTGTGGGTGACGGTGACCTCTATACTGTAGCTCTGACTATGATTAATCATGACTGGTGATTGGTGCTTTCTATTCTCTATGCATACATAACTCAATGGTGATTGGTCCTTCTCTCTCTCCCCTTTTCTCTCTATTTCTTTCTCTCTGCCTCCCTCTTCCTCTTCCGTTTCCCCCTAATCATAGACAACTCCACCTCTCTCTTTCTCCCCGTCCTTCCTTCCACTCCTCTCGCTCTCCATTGGACGCTTCCAGCCTCCGTCGTTGGAGGACAACTGCCACAGCACGTATTCTAGCCAATCAGACAGCCAGTATGGCTCCCCGCCCCGGGGTTGGTCAGAAGAGCTGGATGAGCATGGACACACTCTGTATGTTAGTGACTATACTAATGAGAAGGTACTGGGGACTCTCTCTCTGTGTCTGTCTTCACTGTCATGGCCTCTGAGTTGGCCTCTGAGTTCTGCTCTATATTACACATAGACCGGACCACTGCACCACAATAGGTGAATTTTCAGTGAAGTCAGTGATGCTCATCTAGTCTCCTGTGTGTGTGTGTGTTTCCGTGTCCGTGTCCGTCCAGTGGATAAAGCATGTGGATGAACAGGGCCGACCCTACTACTACAGTGCTGACGGCTCAAGATCTGAGTGGGAGCTGCCCAAGGTATGGCCCAGCCCCAGTACACTACCTCCAATTTACCCTGCGTTCGTAACCAAGTGGGAAAATTCTACTTGACCGCCCCTCCAACTGGTATATTACAAGTGGGAAACTCGTCTATCATCCCTGAGCTCCGACTTCTCCCACATGCTGACCTCTGATGTCACCTACCAAGGAAATGACCTCCATAACAGCATTTTCTGCAGTTAAATGCAAAACATTATTTATAAAAAGAAATCTATTCATATGTTTTTTAAACACTGTCATTTGTTTACAGGTATGGTAGCTGTACTTTTAGCTTATGGTTTATGCAGCTTCTTGGCCATTAGCCAATATATTTTTAATTTTTACGTGTACTTTTTGCCAGTTTTTCTCCCCAATTTCGTGATATCCAATTGGTAGTTAGTCTTGTCCCATCGCTGTAACTCCCGTACGGACTCGGGAGAGGCGAAGGTCGAGAGCCATGCATCCTCCGAAACAAGACCCTGCCAAGCCGCACTGCTTCTTGACACAATGCTTTCTTAACCCGGAAGCCAGCCGCACCAATGTGTCGGAGGAAACACATACAACTGGCGACCGTGTCAGCGTGCATGCGCCCGATCCGCCACAGGAGTCGCTAGAGCGCGATGGGACAAGGACATCCCGGCCGGCTAAACCCTCCCCTATCCCGGACGACACTGGGCCAATTGTGCGCCGCCTCATGGGTCTCCCGGTCGCGGCCGGCTGCGACACAGCCCGGGATCCAATCTGCGTTTCTCAATTAGTTCAAAGCACGTGAATGCATCCAACTGGTATTTACAACTTCACAGCTAGTAATTTCCACCTTCCCAGTTGGTTATGAACACAGCATTGGTTGAATAGTTTGGACTGATTGCTTGTCCCCAAACATATTTAGGCTTATTTGTTTCATATAAGTTAGTACTAGGTTTGTCTTTCTCGTTGAAAGTGTTGATGTTTATTAGTACCTCTGTATGATGTTTGTCCCCATCCTCCTCTCTCTCTCTCTCTCTCTCTCTCTCTCTCTCTCTCTCTCTCTCTCTCTCTCTCTCTCTCTCTCTCTCTCTCTCTCTCTCTCTCTCTCTCTCTCTCTCTCTCTCTCTCTCTCTCTCTCTCTCTCTCTCTCTCTCTCTCTCTCTCTCTCTCTCTCTCTCTCTCTCTCTCTCTCTCTCTCTCTCTCTCTCTCTCTCTCTCTCTCTCTCTCTCTCTGCAGTACAACCATTCCCCTTCTCCCCTGCCGGGCGGAGGAGACACCCCTAAGAGCCGCAGTCTGGACAGGAAGCATGTAGAGCCCATCGTCCTGACCAAGTGGAGACACAGCACCTACGTACTGGACACCAACGACAAGGTGAGATGCCCCAAATAATTAAAGTTTCTTTATAGGTCCAATTTCTAGTCTCTGAGGTATCTTGTCTAGTGAGTGTGTTTATTATGTGAATATGAGGTGTAGTTGTAGTCTTGAGTCCCAAATGGCAACAGGGCCCTGGTCAAAAGTAATGCACTACATAGGAACAGGTTGCCATTTGGAACACGATCATGATGTGAATGTGAGGGGTAGTTGTAGACTCATGATTCTGTTCTGCAGTGACTCATCAAAAACAACAGGCGTTTCCGTACAAGCTCTGGCCGCCCCCACCCTTACAGACAGACAAAAGTCAGTGCCCCTCCCCCACGGTGCCCCTACACCCTCCAATCCCAGCAGCCAATCACCTTGCTTGATAATCATAGAGAGCGAGAATGATCACATCCTTCATCTAATCAAATGATACCTTCATCCAATCAGGCCTATCACGTTCCGAGCTTGCTGCCACTTCCTCTTGTTAATTCCCATTGATCTGAAAAACGAATTTAATGATGACCCATTGATCACTTCTATAATCTATCATTATAATAATATAATCTATAATCACTTCTATAATCTACAATAATCTACGTAGTAGTGATGTAAGCATGGCAATATCGACCTTTCCTTTCCCTCAGTTAGTAGTTTGATTTGAGCTACAATCTAAATGTATTAATTGCATGGTTTAATTATGCTATTTTGAAAGAATACTTGATAACATTCAACAACTCTGCTTTCTGGAACATCCCTCTGTAGTACTCTGTAGTTCTTAGACGGTGTTGTCATTCTCATCACTAGGACGCTGAGTTGGGCCCCAAGGTCCCCGGCTCTCCTGACTCCAACTGCTCAGGCCCCACGTCCCCCAAGCCCCCAACCTCTGTTAGTATCCCCCTCTCTCTCTCTCCTCTCCCGTAGTGTGGCCTTCCCTCTGTTCTCTGTGTGCTCCTCTTCTGTCTTCTCCTGTTCTACTGTTGTGGTCCCCTGATGTCCATTTTCATAGAAAATGGTAGAAAATCAGTAGAAACTCTTGTCTCTTGTCTTGCCTGAATTGTCAAATGACGTTTTGCTCTGCTGGTGACTCTGTAAATATTCGACCTGTATTGGAACCAAATAGTGGTGGTGGTGGTGACTGTAACCCTGTATCAAAGACTAGACTGTGGGGGAACTATTAAGTGTTGTCCTGCTGTGGTTTCTCTGCCTGATGTCAGTCATACTAAAGCTTCTACTTTCTTGTCTACTCTTTCCTTCAGTCTCTCTGGTTTGGGTTGTTTGTTTGGGCTGCTTTTTGTATGTTTGTGTCCCTTTTTGGTCAAAAGTGGTGCACTATATAGGAAATAGGGTGTCATTTGGGACAGAGAATGTGTATAGCTTTTTTCCCTGTCAGTTGTGTCTAGCCCTGTCTACATGTGATGATGTGTCTCCCTTTGTTTCTCTGCAGCCTTCAGAGAAGTGTGGTGTTCTCAATGTGACCAAGATCACTGAGCATGGCAAAAAAGTACGGTGAGTAGTACTGGCTTTGGAACAGGAATATCCTACACATACTGATAAACTGCTGGTCAAAGCAACACAACATGGAGTGTTTGTTGAGTTGAAATAATATGTATGAATGATGTAAGATGACTTGGGGACAAAAATAGATTTTGTGTCCGAAATTGCGGCTTGAGACAATCGTTTTTTCAATGGGGGTCATCCGTTGACGGATGATGGACAACTGAGATAATTGTCTGTAAAAAGAAAAACGTTGACTTAAGTTTAACCTTTGACAGACAAAAACTGACAATGATGAATTCATATGTTTTCTTTATACATCTCTGTGTGGCCTCAGCCTGAATGATGTAGGATGTCTTATGTATGTGTGTGTGTGTGTGTGTGTGTGTTTACAGGAAGAATTGGACGTCGTCCTGGACAGTCCTCCAGGGCTCCTCGCTACTATTCGCTAAAGGCCAGGGGGGCGGGACCAGCTGGGTGAGTAGTGTCAATCTGCTACTGTACTCTACACTAGAGTGTTCAAACCATAGAAATAGAGTAGAACAGGAATAGAACCTCTGACCATGGCAATTTCCCCCATCCCTCTCTACATCAAGCCATATTACCTTGGTGGCTCCTCCTTCGCTGAGCTGCTACTCTCGCTGCTAGGCAACTGGAGGCGCTCCTCGGTGGTCAAGCCCCACTCTGTCGTCTCCTCCTCCTATCCCATGCTGCAGCTCGTCCTCACATGCCTCCTCCCATTTGTCTAGAGCTGTAAAATTCCAGTATCATTCCCCAAATTCCTAGGTTTTCCAGAAATCCCAGTAAGAAGATTCCCGGATTCAGGAAATCCAGAATCCTTCAACCAGGATTTTGGGGAAAGTTACTGGAATTATGCAACCCAAGACTGTCTGTCATGCTGGCTGCTGCTCTGACTCCTCTGCCTGTTATTGGTCAATCCCAGACTTGGGGGCGAGCCGTAAAGGGAGTGGAGTGGACTCCTCCTTCATGGGGTCAGGCTAGCTAGAGGATGGCCTCTCTCTCCTCCAGTACCCATGGTGCTCTAAGGCTAGATTCAGTAAGGTGTAGGGTGTAGTCTCCATCCCAAATGGCACCCTTTTCCCTTTATAGTTCACTACTTTTGACCAGGGCCCATAGGGTTGGAAGAGTGTTGCATGGTGGAGTGTTTTATGGGCTGGGGGTGGCTGTGATGTTTCTTTAATGTAGGTTGGCATGCTTGTAAAAGGAGGGGTAGGTCAGACAATGAAGTCGAAGGGGTTCCATGTAGGAAGGGAGGTTCATAGGGCTCTGGTCTAAAGTAGTGTACTATATAGGCAGAAAAGAGAAATACGCAAAATAATATTTCGATTCAGAGTAATAAAGAAATTGAATAATTTATCTGAGCAAACCAGAAACCTAAATTCAAACAATACTTTAGAACCATTTAAATATAATAAATCGGAAGATTGTGCATGACTATGGTAGGTGAAGGAATCAATCTATCTTTTCAGACTGTTAGAGTATTTATCTGGTCAATATGTCAGTGTATTACTGTATGTCTGTTTGTAATAGTGTGTTATGTGAAAATGTGATTGTATTATAAATTGTATTTTAATGTTTATGGACTCCTTGAAGATTAGTCCAAATGAGGACTTAAAGAGATCCTAATATAATAACAACAACAACAACAAAATATATATAGGGAATAGGGCACCATTTGGGACACAGACATAGACTAAACTCAATGATGCACCTGTTGTTTAGTAGTAGATGACACTCTCTCTAACTTAGATACAACTATCCTAAGTAATATCTCACCAACAACACTGGATTGACAGTGGGATTGACAAGCTCCATTGACACCACACTGTGGTGTGGTGTGTTTCTACACTATATATACAAAAGTATGAGAACACCCCTTCAAATTAGTCGATTCGGCTATTTCAGCCACACCCGTTGCTGACAGGTGTATAAAATTGAGCACACAGCCATGCCATCTCCATAGACAAACATTGGCAGTAAAATGGCCTTACTGAAGAGCTCAGTGACTTTCAACGTTGCACCGTCATATGATGCCACCTTTCCAACAAGTCAGTTCATCAGATTACTGCCCTGCTAGAGCTTCCCGGTCAACTGTACGTGCTGTAATTGTGAAGTGGAAACGTCTAGGAGCAACAACAGCTCAGCCGCGAAGTGGTAGGCCACACAAGCTCACAGAACGGGACCGCCGAGTGCTGAAGCTCACTGCCGAGTTCCAAACTGCCTCTGGAAGCAATGTCAGCACAATAACTGTTCGTCGGTTTCCATGGCCGAGCAGCCACACACAAGCCTAAGATCAACATGCGCAATGCCAAGCGTCGGCTGGAGTGGTGTAAAGCTTGCCGCCATTGGACTCTGGAGCAGTGGAAACACGTTCTCTCGAGTGATGAATCACGCTTCACCATCTGGCAGTCCGACGGACAAATCTGGGTTTGGCTGATGCCAGGAGAACGCTACCTGCCCGAATGCATAGTACCAACTCTAAAGTTTGGTGGAGGAGGAATAATGGTCTAGAGCTGTTATTCATGGTTCGTGTAGGCCCCTTAGTTCCAGTGAAGGGAAATCTTAACGATACAGCATACAATGACATTCTAGAAGATTCTGTGCTTCCAACTTTGTGGCAACAGTTTGGGGAAGGCCCTTTCCTGTTTCAGCATGATAATGCCCCCGTGCACAAAGCGAGGTCCATACAGAAATGGTTTGTCGAGATCGGTGTGGAAGAACTTGACAGGCCTGCACAGAGCCCTGACCTGAATTGGAACGCTGACTGCGAGCCAGGCCATATCGCCCAACATCAGTGCCCGACCTCACTTATTCTCTTGTGGCTGAATGTAAGCAAGTCCCCGCAGCAATATTCCAACATCTAGTGAAAAGCCTTCCCAGAAGAGTGGAGGCTGTTATAGCAGCAAAGTGGGGACCAACTCCATATCCATGATTTTGGAATGAGATGTTCGACGAGCAGGTGTCCACATACCTTTTGGTCATGTAGTGTACTTGTTTCTCCCTGTAGTTTGGAGGCAGTCAGTCCAAGCCAGAGTTTACTGTGGACCTTAGAGGAGGATCTATAGAGTGGGCTTCCAAGGACAAGTCCAGCAAGAAGCATGTCATAGAGGTGAGTGAGCTCCTACACACAATTCAAACAGCTTGAATATGTCCCCTTGGACAATTATGTTAAGGCTATAGCATTGCCTCAGACATATACAATGGTAGCACCACATGACATGGAGGATTATTTCATGTTGGAGTAATGTCTTAGTGTTAAAAAACCCAACAACTTTGTCTCCTCCTGCAGCTGAAAACCCATCAGGGCACAGAGCTGCTGATCCAGTCAGAGAATGACAGCATCATCAACGACTGGTACAGAGCACTAATGGACACCGTCAGCACACACGTGAGTCTACACAAACACACACACGACACATACACACACACACACAACACACATCTGATTCATCGTAATGTTTGTCACAATATCCACTAAGTGGCAGAGCTGGCATGTTTTGTCATTGGGCCTTGATGGTATTGCCAGCCCAAAGGTAGCCTACCTGTTTCTGACTGTCCCCTTCCTGTTTCCCTGTTTGTGTGTTACCTACCATACTGTAGGCCTGGGAGTCAGATGAGGCCATAGAGGTGGACATGCCAGAGTCTCCTGGAGCTGAGAAACAAGACAAAGAGAAAGACCACAGAGACTCTATGAGCAGAGGTTAGTGCAGCCTGTCTGTCTCTGTCTGTCTCTGTCTGTCTCTGTCTGTCCCTGTCTGTCCCTGTCTGTCCCTGTCTGTCTCTGTCTGTCTCTGTCTGTCTCTGTCTGTCTGTTACCCTAAACCAAACCCTCACATGTGTGTTTGAGATCGTTCATCTTTGTTAACCAAGGATGCTATTGTTGATCATCATGTGTGTCAGTGTGTTAAATCATCTCCCATTGCCATTTGTCTACAGAAGATGTTGATGATCATTTATTGTGTTAAGTTGTTAATAATACGGTAAAATCCCATTTGTTATTAGTCTATAGCCATGAAACCTGTCAGTGTTTCTAGAGTTAGTAGAAAATGTGTCATCTGAACGTCTGTTGTCATTGGTCTGTAGCCATGAAGGGTCCCACCAGTATGGACACGTCAGATGACAAGAAGACCAGACACAAGCTTATGAAGTTCCTCACACGCAGACCCACTCTGCAAGCGGTCAGAGACAAGGGCTACATCAAAGGTATTACAGAGAGACAGCACTGAACCATAGAAATAAAAACACTAGAATGGGGATAGCCTCTCAGACCACAGCAAATGGACTTCATCCTTATGGGTACACTCCAGGGTTGGGGTCAATTCTGAATTGAATTGAGAATTGGTCTTTCAATTTTAATTATTTAATTTGAATTGGCCACACCCCACAGGAAGCAGAATATGAATTTAATTCAATCATCCTCCTAAACATTTTTATAATTACAGTGGTCTGGAAATATTCTAAGATCATTTTGTAGGTTGTTTATAATAATTCATTATTCACTTGCATGTTATTATAAAAAATATATATATATTTCCCAGGATGCATTAACAAACACTCCAGACTGGAAAGTATCAACCTAACATCGAATGAAAAAAATACAAACAAAATACTGTTTACATTTTAATCATTTAGCAGACACACTTATCCAGAGTGACTTACAGTTAGTGAGTGCATACATTTTTTTTTCATACTGGTCCCCCGTGGGAAACGAACCCACAACCCTGGCGTTGCAAACGCATTGCTCTACCAACTGAGCTACACGTGACCACTTGTTTGACATCTTTGAGTTAGAATCAAACTAATATTTTCTTTATTAAGAGGTGGCAGATGCGTTTGGCAAAATATTTGTCAAAGGAATGAGAGTCATATGTTTCATGTCTCAGTTACATTGATTTGTATTGGTTTGAATTAAATTCTACTTATTTTAATTTAAATTTGATTCAAATTCTGCTTCCTGTGGACTGTGGCCAATTCAAATTAGAATTTCATTTCATGGGTCGAATTGAATTAAATTCAGGAATTCCAAATTGACCCCAACCCTGGTACACTCAGTATAGCTGACATGGTGATGTCCATTCTAGTGATTCTATTTCTATGCAGAGAACTTTACCACACGTGCACAATTAGGACTCCATTTTGGCAATGGCAAACTAAATCCGTGCCATTGCGTTGTTGTGTTAAAGATAGAATAGCCTTTGTTTTCCAGTAGCGGAGTACTTTGGACCTCTATAAAAATAACCCTGTCCCTGTCTGTTTGTCTCAGACCAGGTGTTTGGCTGCAGTCTGAGTGACCTCTGTCGGAGAGAGAACGCGTCCGTGCCAAGTTTCGTCACAATGTGCATCGACCACGTGGAAAACAATGGTATGTGTGCTCGGTAACACTTTACTTGACACCTAACGTCATAGCACGTTATGACACGTTATCATAATATGTCATAACAGCTGGCCTAAGTTGTCATAACCTGTCATAATATGGTCATAACACTGTCATGTAACATATATTTAGACCTGCTGTGACATAAATTGTGTCAAAACCCATAAATCCTACCACACAGGGTAATACATTCCATTACACTACAGCCTACTTGTCAATAGTATTTTATTTCTGAAATTGACCATATGAAATTACCATTGTAATTACGCACACATTGATGTCAGACATGTACCTACCCCAATGCTCTGTTGCTGATGACTGGAATGAATGCAAGATCAGATTTCAGGATCAGGACAAGACACCCTCTTTATGACTGATGTCTGACATAAGGGCATGTACGTGATAGGCCTATCAGGCTTATATGATTATGATAGTCATAATGCTTTATGACAGTGTCATAAAGTGTATTTTCTTAGTCCAGGTAAAGTGACACAGGATGGTCATAATGCTTCTTGACAGTCTCATAAAGTGCATTTTCTTAGTCTAAGTAAAGTGACACAGGATGGTCATAATTCTTCATGACAGTGTCATAAAGTGTATTTTCTAAAAATATGATTAAAAAAACATGACTGTAAAGAATTCATTTCAACAACGACAAAGTATTTAAGAAACAAACTTTGAAACGAAAGGAAACCACTTGGCAGGGAAAAAACACATTTGAATAAATGTGTGTTTTACATTTACATTTAAGTCATTTAGCAGACGCTCTTATCCAGAGCGACTTACAAATTGGTGCATTCAACTTAGGATAGCCAGTGGGACAACCACATCTTGATCACAGTAAGTACACTTCTTCAAACAAGCAGCTGTGAGCAAAGTCAGTGCAATCAGGGACAACTACATCTCGATCACAATAAGTACATTTCTTTAAACATGTCAGTGCTAGCAGGTGAAATAAGTCAGGTGTTAGTTTAGACAAAAGACAGTGGTAGTAAAGGGGGGGGTAGAAGGATTACTATTATACTATTCCAGGTATTCCTTAAAGAGGTAGGGTTTCAAGTGTCTCCGGAAGGTGGTCAGTGACTCCGCTGTCCTGGCGTCGTGGGGGAGCTTGTTCCACTATTGGGGTGCCAGAGCAGCAAATAGCTTTGACTGGGCTGAGCAGGAACTGTGCTTCCGTAGAGGTAGGGGGGCTAGCAGGCCAGAGGTGGATGAACGTAGTGCCCTCGTTTAGGTGTAGGGTCTGATCAGAGCCTGAAGGTAAGGAGGTGCCGTTCCCCTCACAGCTCCGTAGGCAAGCACCATGGTTTTGTAGTAGATGCAAGCTTCAACTGGAAGCCAGTGGATTGTGCGGAGGAGCGGGGTGACGTGAGAGAACTTGGGAAGGTTGAACACCAGACGGGCTGCAGCGTTCTGGATAATTTGCAGGGGTTTAATGGCACAGGCAGGGAGCCCAGCCAACAGCGAGTTGCAGTATTCCAGACGGGAGATGACAAGTGCCTGGATTAGGACCTGTGCCGCTTTCTGTGTAAGGTAGGGTCGTACTCTGCGAATGTTGTAGAGCATGAACCTGCAGGATCGGGTCACCGCTTTGATGTTAGCAGAGAACGACAGGGTGTTGTCCAGGGTCACGCCAAGGTTCTTTGCACTTTGGGAGGAGGACACAATGGAGTTGTCAACCGTGATGGCGAGATCATGGAGCGGGCAGTCCTTCCCCGGGAGGAAGAGCAGCTCCGTCTTGCCGAGGTTCAGCTTGAGGTGGTGGTCCGCCATCCACATTGATATGTCTGCCAGACATGCAGAGATGTGATTCGCCACCTGGTTATCAGAAGGGGGAAAGGAGAAAATTAATTGAGTGTCGTCTGCGTAGCAATGATAGGAGAGACCATGTGAGGATATGACAGAGCCAAGTGACTTGGTGTATAGAGAGAATAGGAGAGGGCCTAGAACTGAGCCCTGGGGGGACACCAGTGGTGAGAGCACGTGGTGCGGAGACAGATTCTCGCCACGCCACCAAGTAGGAGTGACCTGTCAGGGAGGATGCAATCCAAGAGTGAACAGCGCCGGAGATGCCCAACACGGAGAGGGTGGAGAGGAGGATCTGATGGTTCACAGTATCAAAGGCAGCAGATAGGTCTAGAAGGATAAGAGCAGAGGAGAGAGAGTTAGCTTTGGCAGTGCGGAGAGCCTCCGTGACACAGAGAAGAGCAGTCTCAGTTGAATGACCAGTCTTGAAACCTGACTGGTTAGGATCAAGAAGGTCATTCTGAGAGAGATAGCAGGAGAGTTGGCTAGAGACGTCACGCTCAAGAGTTTTGGAGAGAAAATAAAGAAGGGATACTGGTCTGTAGTTGTTGACATCGGAGGGATCGAGTGTAGGTTTTTTGAGGAGGGGTGCAACTCTCGCCCTCTTGAAGACGGAAGGGACATAGCCAGCGGTCAAGGATGAGTTGATGAGCGAGGTGAGGTAAGGGAGAAGGTCTCCGGAAATGGTCTGGAGAAGAGAGGAGGAGATAGGGTCAAGCGGGCAGGTTGTTGGGCGGCCGGCCGTCACAAGTCGCAAGATTTCATCTGGAAAGAGAGGGGAGAAAGAAGTCAAAGCATAGGGTAGGGCAGTGTGAGCAGGACCAGTGGTGTCATTTGACTTAATAAATGAGGATCGAATGTCGTCAACCTTCTTTTCAAAATGGTTGATGAAGTCATCCACAGAGAGGGAGGAGGGAGGGGGAGGAGGAGGAGGATTCAGCAGGGAGGAGAAGGTGGCAAAGAGCTTCCTAGGGTTAGAGGCAGAGGCTTGAAATTTTGAGTGGTAGAAAGTGGCTTTGCAGCAGAAACAGAGGAAGAAAAAGTAGAGAGGAGGGAGTGAAAAGATGACAGGTCCGCAGGGAGTCTAGTTTTCCTCCATTTCCGCTCGGCTGCCCGGAGCCCTGTTCTGTGAGCTCGCAATGAGTCGTCAAGCCACGGAGCAGGAGGGGAGGACCGAGCCGGCCGGGAGGATAGGGGACATAGAGAGTCAAAAGAGGCAGAAAGGGAGGAGAGGAGGGTTGAGGAGACAGAATCAGGAGACCGGAGGGAGAAGGATTTAGCAGAGGGAAGAGATGATAGGATGGAAGAGGAGAGAGTAGCGGGAGAGAGAGAGCGAAGGTTGCGACGGCACATTACCATCTGAGTAGGAGCGGAGTGAGTAGTGTTGGAGGAAAGTAAGAGAGAAAAGGATACAAAGTAGTGATCGGAGACTTGGAGGGGAGGTGCAGTGAGATTAGTAGAAGAACAGCATCTAAAGATGAGGTCAAGCGTATTGCCTGTCTTGTGAGTAGGGGGGGACGGTGAGAGGGTGAGGTCAAAAGAGGAAAGGCAGACGTCGGCAGGTTAAAGTCACCCAGAACTGTGAGGGGTGAGCCATCCTCAGGAAAGGAACTTATCAAGGCGTCAAGCTCATTGATGAACTCTCCAAGGGAACCTGGAGGGCGATAAATGACAAGGATGTTAAGCTTGAATGGGCTAGTGACTGTGACAGCATGGAATTCAAATGAGGAGATAGACAGATGGGTCAGGGGGAAAATAGATAATGTCCACTTGGGAGAGATGAGGATTCCTGTGCCACCGCCGCGCTGACCAGATGCTCTCGGGGTATGCGAGAACACATGATCAGACGAGGAAAGAGCAGTAGGAGAAGCAGTGTTTTCTGTGGCAATCCATGTTTCCGTCAGCGCCAAGAAGTCGAGAGACTGGAGGGTAGCATAGGCTGAGATGAACTCTGCCTTGTTGGCCGCAGAACAGCAGTTCCAGAAGCTGCCGGAGACCTGGAACTCCACGTGGTTTGTGCGCGCAGGGACCACCAGATTAGAGTGGTAGCAGCCACGCGGTGTGAAGCGTTTGTATGGCTTGTGCAGAGAGGAGAGAACAGGGATAGACAGACACATAGTTGACAGGCTAGAGAAAAGGCTACAATAATGCAAAAGAGATTGGAATGAAATTAACTAAACATCTGGGGAAGCGAGAGAGCGTCCCTCGACTAACTCCCGCAGAACAACTTGGCAGAACTGTCTTTGTTTCAGGGACAGTCTTCGTTTTGGGGACAGCTGCCGCAGACAGCTGCCACTGAACAAAGAGTTTGTGCTAATAACACTAAGCTAATTGCCTAGCACAAGTGTAGCCACTCCCCCTCCTATTGAGTTGTAATCTGCAGAGAACAAAAGAAGTGGCTGGACCTGCTTCCAGTGTGAACGGGTAGCAATCGCTTCTTAAGCAGACTGGGTAGCTTACTAACTATGACAGACAGACAGAACCAACACAGTTTACAAGTTCAAACAATTCTACTTACAGAATCAAGCAGGATCCTTCCAAGACTATTAGTTGACGCTCTTATGTAGGTGTCATAACCAGCCATAAAATAACGCAATATATGTCACAACAGGTGTAAATATATGGGTCATGGCAGTGTTATGACCATATTATGACAGGTTATGTCAGCTGTTATGACAGATTATGACATGGTTATGAACGTGTCATTACGTGTTATGACGCTAGGTGTCAAGTAGTGTTACCGTGTGCTCCTGTGTCTGACTGTGTCTGTCTGTTGGTTGTCTCTCATTCTGATGGTGTGATGATATTAGCAGGAAAAATAAAGGCTTACCAGGCACTCTAAACAGCCTTTGTTGAGTTTGCATATCCATGAAGGAACGTTAAAACAATGCAAACAATTGGGCTACTGCCAACGGTTGTGTGATGGTGGTGCTCCTCTGTGTTCCTCTGTCTGCAGCTCTGAATGTGGACGGGCTGTACAGAGTGAGTGGGAACCTGGCGGTCATCCAGAAACTACGCTTCGCTGTCAATCATGGTAGGTACTATTGCTACTGCCCTCCTCTCTCACTCTCTCTCTCTCTCTCTGTATACTGCAACTAGGCTTGCAAAGTTCTGGTAACTTTACCACAAAATCCCCTGGCTTTGCAGATTTCCCGGTTAGAGTATTCAGGATTTCCTGCTTATTCCCTCCAACCAGGACTTCTGGAGATTTTAGGAAAGTTACCAGAACTGTGCAACTCTAACTGCAAGCCTGTATACTTGTACCTATAGCGTACACTCTACATAGGACACTGAATAACCCTGTGTCTTTATCTGTGTGTGTGTGTAGATGAGAAGGTGGACCTTGAGGAGGGAAAATGGGAAGATATCCACGTGACTACGGGAGCGTTGAAGATGTTCTTTAGAGAGCTACCTGAACCGCTCTTCACTTACAACTTATTCCATGACTTTGTCAACGCCATCAGTGAGTACACTGTACCATTAATAGAAAATTTTCTTAATTTATCATCATTAGTGACATTACAAGTGTGCTATTACTTAATGTTGATGAAGGAAGGTTGTTACTACTGTAAATACATGGCGTACATGTCATTCAGTTATTCGATCTGGGATGGGCAACTGGCCCTCGGATCAATTCCCCCCCCAATACACAAGGTGCAAATTTCGAAATTTGCTTGTGCATCAGCAGTTTTTGTCTTGTTATGTCAGTCACTGATAGTCAGTCAATTTGACCATGTCAGCTAACATTTTTTAGATTGCTAAATTAGTTTAGGTGCCAGCTATTTAAACTTGTTATCATGGTCGAATTACCGGCTGGGGGCCCCCCATCAAAGTTGCCCATTCCCTGTATTAGATCCATCCAGTGTGTTGTTTCTGAACGTGAAGCATGTTGTTATGTATGTGGCTGTGTGAGACTTGTACAGTATATATGACATGGGTAATGTGCAATGTACAGTATGTATTGTGAGTATGCATTATTTTTATTTTGTATGCGGCTGTACATTTTTACATTTAACATTTTAGTCATTTAGCAGACGCTCTTATCCAGAGCAACTGCATTCGTCTTAAGATAGCTAGGTGGGACAACCACACACTGTATCACAGTCATAGTAAGTACAGGTCAGAGCTACACTGAACATAGAGTTGATCAGGCTGTTGATTGTGGTCTGTGAAATCTTGTCCCACTCCTCTTCAATGCTTGTGCAAAGTTGCTGGATATTGCTGGATATAACTGGAACACGCTGTCTTACACGTAGATCCAGAGCATCCCAAACATGCTCAATGGGTGACATGTCTGGTGAGTATGCAGGCCATGGAAGACCTGGGACATTTTCAGCTTCCAGGAATTGTGTACAAATTCTTGCGACATGGGGCTGTGCATTATCATGCTGAAACATGATGTGAAGGCGGCGGATGAATAGCACGACAATGGGCCTCAGGATCTCGTCACGGTGTCTCTGTGCATTCAAATTGCCATCAATAAAATGCAAATGTGTTCATTGTCCATAGCTTATGCCAGCCCATACCAAACCCCACGGCCACCATGAGGCACTCTGTTCACAATGTTGACATCAGCAAACTGCTCGCCCACACGACGCCATGCACACTGTCTTCCATCTGCCTGGTATAGTTAGAAGGTAAGCATTTGCCAACCGTAGTCAGTTACGACGCCAAACTGCAGTCAGGTCAAAATCCTGGTGAGGACGACGAGCACGCAGATGAGCTTCCCTGAGACGGTTTCTGACAGTTTGTCCAGAAATTATTCGGTTGTGCAAACCCACAGTTTCATCAGCTGTCCGATTGGCTGGTCTCAGACGATCCCGCAGGTGAAGAAACCGGATGTGGAGGTCCTGGGCTGGCGTGGTTACACGTGGTCTGCGGATGTGAGGTCGGTTGGACGTGCTGCCAAATTCTCTAGAATGACGTTGGAGGCGGCTTATGGTAGAGAAATGAACATTCAATTCTCTGGCAGCAGCTCTGGTGGACATTCCTGCAGTCAGCATACCAATTGCACCCTCCCTCAAAACTTGAGACATCTGTGGCATTGTGTTGTGTGACAAAACTGCACATTTTAGTGGCCTTTTATTGTCCCAGCACAAGGTGCACCTTTGTAATGATCATGCTGTTTAATCAGCTTCTTGATATGCCACACCTGTCAGGTGGATGCATTATCTTGGCAAAGGAGAAATGCTCACTAACGGTGCATTTCTGGGTTATTTTATTTAATCTCATGAAACATGTAGAGGGGAGTGAAGTGCGGCTGTTAGTTCATGAAAGGCTTTTTTGTTTTATTTTTACTGTGTCTAAGACAATTTTCTTCTGTAATGTTTGTCCTATCTTCCTGCTAAACAGAGATGCCAGACTACATGCAGCGTGTCCAGTCTATCAAGGAGCTGGTCAAACAGTTGCCAAAACCTAACCAGGACACCATGCAGGCCCTCTTCAAACACCTCAGGAAGTAAGTCACACTTCAACAGTTAAAAAATTACAATATGATCTGATTGTGTTAGCCTCATTCATGTTGATCCACGGTTTAACAGGAGTAGGGTTGCAAAATTCCTAGGTTTTCTAGAAATATAAATGTTCTGTACAATTCTATAATGCTACAGCTTTGGCTCTAATAACCCACACTCCTCTCTCTTGCTCTCTCTCTCTCTCTCTCTCTCTCTCTCTCTCTCTCTGTCTCTCTCTGTCTCTCTCTCTCTCTCTCTCTCTCTCTCTCTCACTCTCTCTCTCTCTCTCTCTCTCTCACTCTCTCTCACACTCTCTCGGTCTCATACTGTGCTTTTAATTTGACTTACTTTCATCGCCTCTTGCCAGGCCGTCAATGTGAAGAAGAAGTTTTGTTTAATTGACCTGCCTGGTTAAATGAAGGTTAAATACAAATAAAAATGTGATCTCTCTCTCTCTCTGTCTGCAGGGTGATTCACCATGGCGAGGAGAACCGTATGACGACCCAGAGTGTGGCCATAGTGTTTGGCCCCACCCTGCTCAGACCTGAGACAGAGACCTGGAACATGGCTGTACACATGGTCTATCAGAACCAAATAGTAGAGCTCATCCTTCTGGAGTATGAGGGCATCTTTAGGTAGAGACCAGAGGGGTGACTTTTCCCGATGTACAGATCTAGTATCAGTTTCCCCTCCCCCAATCCTAACCTTAACCATTGGTGGGGAAAATGCAAAACTGACCCAGGATCAGCAACTTCACCCTTGTTTATCGTTTTCTGTTGCAAAACATTTTGTTACGGTCTATGGTAATGAATACAACCCAGGCCTACTCTCTGAACACCACCACCATCACCATACAGAGCTCTCAACCCAGCCCAGCCCAGCCCAACCAGACCAAACCCAAGCCTCACCTTCCTCTAACACGTGGTCATTCACAGCACACCTCAGATTCCATCTCCCACAGACCAAACCTGTATGAATACATGGTAAAGACAAAGGTGGACTTATTATCCACAACCAATAAACCAACTAAGTTGAGACTCTTTGCACTTAGCTGCAAACTTGTATGCTTCCCCCCTCCTCTTCTCACAATGGCTGGATTTGTGGGACTTTCTGCAAAATACAAAAATCCACTTCTGTCCATACACTGGATTTCCATGGCCAGTATCTGAGTTAGCCTCTCGCCTGGATAGACTGGCCGAATGGAGGATACTGGCCGGATGGAGCGTTGAAGAGAGGACAGACAATATATTATGGTTAGGGTGGAGTAGCAAACTGGATATGTTCAGGATAGGTGGGTCTGTCAGGCAGGCCTCAGTAGCCTCAGTCTCCCCACAGTGGCATCAGTATTGCAGGGGGAGGGTTTATCTATCCACTATTCTGGCTGCACTACAGACAGTATTTAGCCTACACTGTACAGGATATTTATCTGTTAAGGACATACAGACCATACTGTATAGAGAGGTCTGTCTGTCTGTCTCTTGCTTGGTCTCTCTGTCTACTGGGACACCCTCAGCTCCTCTACCAACACAATGTCTGCGTCCCAAAACGACTGAACAGAGCCCTATGGGCCTTGGTCAAAACTAAAAGTAGTGAGCTAGAGAATGAATGAATGGCTGTAAATAAAGTGGCTTTGTCTCCCTCTGCTGTTTCTAAAGTACAGAGCTGGGAGAGTGTGAGTGAGTCCCAAATGGTTCTCTATTCTCTATATAGTGCATTATCAAAAGTAGTGCACTTTATAGGGTATAGGGTGCCATTAGATACGTAGCCTGTATGTCATGTAATGAGCTATGTGGTAGACTCTTTCCTCCTAATACAGCCCTGTGTGTGCGTGCCTGTGTAAAGGCCACAGCACGCATCAGAAATGATCCATCACCTCTAAAATACAGACTTCTTTTCTCTCTCTCTCGCTCTCTCTCTCGCTCTCCTCTGGAGATACTGGAAGCAGTCAGTTGTTCACTACTCAAAGGTAGTGCACTATATTAGGGAATATTGGTGCCATTCAGGATGCAGCCACTGACTCATGTTTTTCCTTCAGCCATTCATACCAAAACTACTCTGCTTCTCTGGTTTTTAGAACAAATCCTCTCCTATCAGTGAGAGAACTTAAAAACACATAAATGTTACTCAGATGTGTATATCTTTGACTGGTGGTAAATGTATGATAATAAGGCAAGCAACCTTTAATAAAATGTATGTAAGTTCTATTGAAAATATGTGTAAAGCTGTAGTGTTTGGATGCGTTCCAAATGGGACTTTTTCCCTTTATAGTGCACTACTTTTGACCAGAGGCCTTGTCAAAAGTAGTGCACCATAAAGGGAATAGGGTGCCATTTGGGACGTAACCTGTGTGAATGTGTGTGTATGGACGGGGGACTGATGGACGGGAAATATGTTGTACAGAAGTCTGATAGTAATTAAAGTATGTATGACTTTATATGGTGACCATTAGAAACTTGGGGAAACAAACATGTATATTTAAGATCCATTCCACAAAAATTATATGAACTGTTTAGGGTTGAAAAATTCCAGTAACCTTCCTAAAATTCCCAGGTTTTTCAGAAATCACTGTTGGGAGGATTCTCCGGATATTCAGCGATTTCCTCCTGATTCCGGGAACATTCAAACCAGGATTGTTGGAAAGCCTGAGAATTTTGGGAAAATTACTGGAATTTGACAAACTATTATATTAACTGGGGTTTTAAAAGTTTACCTGTATTTTCGGTAAATGGCACATTTTGAATGTAATTATTTTCCAAACTAACTGCTGTCCATGACTTCTTTGTTTAATTGGAATAAAGGCCTCCATTGAGACCCTGTAAAAACCTGTGGCAGTCTTGTTTTATCATATGTTCTCATCTGATACACACACACATTTCTGCACACGTGAGCACTGATACCTTCAACCAAAAACGTGCACACGTTTCCGCCATCCATGCACACAAGGCAAAGTTCATTCAGATGGGTCTTAATGATACTGTATATCATGATATAAGTTAATAATAATCTTGTGGTGAATCAGTTTGATTTAACACCTTATTGTTTGGCTTCATATCTGCACGTGTCCCAGTTATCACCAGGTTATGGTTTAAGAGGACAGGATATAAAGGCGACAACTGAGACTCCAAAATAACAGCAGAAATAACCAAAAGAAGAGGAAATCATCATCAAGGAAGGAGAATGGAGAGTGTTGTAGCTCTGCTGCTGTTGCTGCTCTGCTGTCTGTCTGGAGCCCAGGTCCACAGAGACGGAGTGAGTGTGAATGAGATCCAGCAGTTTGACTATGAGGATGGAGAAAGCAGAGGGAATGACATTCAGGTTGACAAGCAAAGAGCAGAAGCTGCAGCCTCAACACACCGCCAGCAAACCTGCCAGCCTGACATCCACACTGTGCTGAGAGAGATGAACACAATGATGGTGGAGCAGAGAGTTGAGCTGAGACACACAAAGACTGAACTGGGAGCCATGGAGGCCCGACTGAGAGCCAGTGAGAGCCAGGTGGAGGAACTGAAGTCCAAAGTGGAGGTACAGACTAGAAGGAATGAAGGTTAGCACAATAATACAGTAGTTAATAATACTACATATAGATTATTTCATAAATATGTGACTGTTTATCTCACACATTGTTTTGTGCATCTTATTTCAGCACAAGCAGTGGAACTAAGCTCAATGGAGACTCGTTCTAACATAACTGAGAGCCACGTTGAAGTTCTGAAGAGACATATTGAAGGTAATATTTAGAGTAATGTTTGAAAAACGTTTTAGCATAACGTTTGTCACCAGTAGTGAAACAGCAGAGCAGTAATCTTTCCTATGTGCATAAAGCCTAGCTATTTTTTTATTTTTATTTTTTAACCAGGCAAGTCAGTTCAGAACAAATTCTTATTTACAATGACGGCCTACACCGGCCAAACCTGGACGACGCTGGGCCAAATGTGCGCCGCCCTATGGGACTCCCAATCACGGCCGGTTGTGATACAGCCTGGAATCGAACCAGGGGGTCTGTAGTGACGCCTCAAGCACTGAGATGCAGTGCCTTAGACCGCTGCGCCACTGTTAACCACTGACAAGATGGTTTCATTATGATCATCTGAATGACTGACCTTATTGTTGATGACATGTCTGATATGACCCAGAGGTATCAATATTATTCCGTTTGCAGTGACCAGTTTGATAAAGTAATATCGACTTATCTACATTTCACAGACAGAAAGGTGGCTTTCTCAGCCTCACTTGGAGGACCTGCTTTTAGTGGACAAGTTGGACCCTTCAACACTGGAACCACCCTGGTCTACAGACATGTCTACACAAATATTGGCAATGCTTATAACCCCACTACAGGTACAGTACATAATACACATCACCTGTTGTCACAGGCACTTTGCAACCAAATTATATATAGTGTCATGCTTTATGTTAATCTGTTTAAACATCTACAAAAAAAGCCTAAATGTTGTGTTCTGATACAGGGATCTTCACAGCACCAGTGAGAGGACTCTACCTGTTCAGGTTTTACGTCTTTGCGTGGGGTGATGATTCAGTTCCTACTACCACGGCCTTGTTTAAGAATGGACATCAAATAGCTATGGCATACGCTCACCAAGCTGCTGGTAGTGTTAATTCCTCCAATGGAGTGTCACTCCTGCTGGAGGTGGGAGATGTGGTCTACATGCATCTCTGGGCTGGGCGGCAGATATTTGACAATGAAAATCGCCTCAGCACCTTCAGTGGTCACCTGCTTTTCACTATGTAAGAGGATTGTTAAAGGCCCATTGCAGTCATTTTAAATCAATATCATATAATTTCTGGGTGACAATGATGTACCTTACTGTGATAGATTTAAATTAAAATGGGTAAAAATAGCTTTTTAGCAGAAAACTGTTTCTCAAGCAATAACTTTGCTAGGACTGTGAATGATCTGAGTGGAGAGGAGAAAACTAAAAACTAGCTTTTATTGGCAGAGGTTTGTAACTCTCTTTGTTATTGGTCTATTAACCAATTTACTGCGTGGTGATGTCACCATGGAAAGCCGAAACTCCCTACCTGAACTTATCCAATAAAAAACGTTTGATTTTTCGTTTTCTGTTGCAAAACATTTTGTTACAGTCTATGGTAATGAATATAACCCAGTCCTACTCTCTGAACACCACCACCACCATGACCATACACTTAGATGCAAACATGTATGCTTCCCCCCTCCTCCTCATCTCACCAAGGCTGGATTTGTGGGACTTTCTGCCAAAGACAAAAAGACAAAAATCCACTTCTGTCCACGGGTAGGTTGGAGTAACAAACAAATGTTCCGGAGACTTGGGTCTGTCAGACAGGCCTCAGTAGCCTCAGTCTCCCCACAGTGGCATCAGTATTGCAGGGGGAGGGTTTATCTATCCACTATTCTGGCTGCACTACTTATAGTATGTAGCCTACACTCTACCGTATATTTATCTGTTAAGGACAGACAGACCATACTGTATAGAGAGGTCTGTCTGTCTCTTGCTTGGTCTCGCTGTCTGTTGGGTTGCCCTCAGCTCCTCTACCCCTCTGGAGATACTGGAAGCAGTCCGTTGTACACTACTCAAAGGTAGTGCACTATATTAGGGAATATCAGGATGCAGCCACTGACTCATGTTTTTACTTCAGCCATTCATACCAAAACTACTCTGCTTCTCTGGTTTTTAGAACAAATCCTCTCCTATCAGTGAGAGAACTTAAAAACACAGAAATGTTACTCAGATGTGTATATCTTTGACTGGTGGTAAATGTATGATAATAAGGCAAGCAACCTTTAATAAAATGTATGTAAGTTCTATTGAAAATATGTGTAAAGCTGTAGTGTTTGGATGCGTTCCAAATGGGACTTTTTCCCATTATAGTGCACTACTATTGACCAGAGGCCTTGTCAAAAGTAGTGCACCATAAAGGGAATAGGGTGCCATTTGGGACGTAACCTGTGTGAATGTGTGTGTATGGACGGGGGACTGATGGACAGGAAATATGTTGTACAGAAGTCTGATAGTAATTAAAGTATGTATGACTTTATATGGTGACCATTAGAAACTTGGTGAAACAAACATGTATATTTAGGATCCATTCCATAACATAGACTGATTGTGTATTTTTTTAAATAATATAACAAAAATATAAATGCAACATGTAAAGTGTTGGTCCCATTTTTCATGATAAACTACAAAGCTTGTTGTATCCCCATTCATTTCAATGGCAGAATGCAGGCTTCAACATTTTAAACTGAAATCCCTGCCACAAAACTTTCAGAATGTTCAAACTAAAAACATTTTCAGAGCTTAAAGTTACAGTACATTACAGTAACTCCACACCTACAAACCACCCCAAGAACTAGTCCATAGCGTATGACAACCCTATTACCAATACTACCATTACTACTGCCGTCACTACCACTACTTCACCATGAATACTTCACTAGCACTAGCTCTGGACCAGGGTGTAGCTAGTAACTAGCTAGCTTTTGTCCAGCTCTGGTTAAGGGCGTAGCTAGTAGCCAGCTCTGGTCTGCTCTAGCTCTGGTCTACACTAGCTCTGGTCCAGGTCGTAGCTAGTAGCGTTGGTCTAGCTCTGGTCCGCATTAAAAGTATCAGAGTTCGTGTGAGCACAAATATGTGTGCACGTGCATGTGTGTGTGTGTGTTTGTGAGAGAGAGAGAGAGAGAGAGAGAGTGCACATGTTTATGACATGATAAGTAATCTTTCCTGCCTTTTGATACTTTATTATAGTACGCAGTGTTCACTAGTCTTACATATACAGCAGGAGGAATTTCATCACAGGATTGAGAGAAAATCAGCATTTATTCAACATATTTTGTAGCTACAGTATGATATTTACATGACAAAGACAACATACACACCATGAGATAGTATTTTAATCCTCTTACATAGTGAAGAGCAGGTGACCATTGAATGTGCTATGGCGATATTCATCATCATATAGCTTTCTTCCAGACCAGAGATGCATGTAGACCAGAGATGCATGTAGACCACATCTCCCACCTACAGCAACAGTGACACTCCATTTGTGGCTGTCACGGTCGTTGAAGGACGGGTCAGACCAAGGCGCAGCGTGAAATGCATACATGTTTATTTAATCAAAATAAACACACGAACAAAACAACGTAACGTGAAGTCCTCAGGCTAAACACAATACAAGCCTATACACGGAACAAGATCCCACAACAACTGATTGCCAACAGGCTACTTAAGTATGATCCCCAATCAGAGACAACGAGCGACAGCTGCCTCTGATTGGGAATCACACCCGGCCAAACATAGAAACACAAAACCTAGAATGTAAACATCTAAATAATAACATAGATCTCCACACCCTGACTCAACATACAAGAGTTCCATAAGTCAGGGCGTGACAGTACCCCCCAAAGGTGCGGACTCCGACCGCACAAACCTGACATAACAGGGTAGGGTCTGGGTGGGCATTCCGCTCCGGACGTGACGACCACATTCTCTCAGCCTCCCCGTTGCGCCCCTGGTCTGGTCTGGACCTCGGCGCGCTACTTCCCCTCTCCTTCCTCCCACGATGCACCCAGCCCTGTCTGGACCCTGGTGTGGGAGATCCCAAACCTGGAGAGGGGCTGACGTCTGGGCCTGGATCGGCAATCCTCCCGCGATGCACCAAGCCCTGTCTGGGCCCTGGTGTGGGAGACCCCGAACCTGGAGAGGGGCTGACGTCTGGGTCTGGACTGGAGCCGCTGACCGGAGCTGGACTGGGCACCGGTGGAGCGGACTGCTCTGGCTCCGGAGTGGAGCTGCTGACCGGAGCTGGACTAGACCCCAGTGGAGCGGACTGCTCTGGTTCCGGAGTGGATCCGCTGACCGGAGCTGGACTGTGCACCGGTGGAGCGGACTGCTCTGGCTCTGGAGTGGAGCTGCTGACCGGAGCTGGACTAGACCCCGGTGGAACGGACTGCTCTGGTTCCGGAGTGGATCCGCTGACCGGAGCTGGACTGGGAACACGCACCACTGGTCTGGTGCGAGGAGCAGGAACAGGCCGGGCCGGACTGGGGACACACACCACTGGTTTGGTGCGGGGAGCAGGTACGGGGCGTACCGGGCTGGCGACATGCACCACTGGCTTGGTGCGAGGAACAGGAACGGGCCGGGCCGGACTGGGAACACGCACCACTGGTTTGGTGCGGGGAGCAGGTACGGGGCTTACCGGGCTGGTGAGGCGCACTGGTGACACAGTGCGTAGAACCGGAGCAGGATATACTGGACCGTGGAGGCGCACTGGAGACCAGGAGCGTTGAGCCGGCACAACCCGTCCTGGCTGGATGCCCACTTTCGCAAGACACGTGTGGGGCGCTGGCACAGAACGCACTGGGCTGTGCATGCGCACTGGCGATACAGTGCGTATCTCCGCATATATGGGTTCCTCAATTAACCCACGCTCCTTATGTTGCCTGACCAGCTCCTCTCTCCGTGCATCTACTTCCTCCTTCTCCCTACGAGCCTCCTGCAGTGCCTCCTCTTGAATGGAGCTCTCCTGCTCTATTCTCGCTATCAGCCCCCGTAATGTGGTGGCCTCCTCTCTTACCCTGCAGATCCGATCCTTCTCTCTCTCTCGGCAATCCTCCTCCAGTGAGGACTCCTCCGGAAGCCCCCACGAGTTAGCGAACAGAAACTAATCGTCGTCGTCATCCTCCGACTCCTCAGTATAAAACTGTTCCCACTCTTGTTCCCATGGTCGTAGGGACTCAACCTGGAAACCCACCGGGTGCAGTGGTCGGGGCTCTTCTCTCTCGCTCCCCGACCACCCCTTTAGCCCCCCCCAAAAAAAAATATTGGGGCTGCCTCTCGGGCTTCCTCCTCGGCCGGTGCCTTCTGTGTTGCCGTTGCTCCTCTCCTGCCTGGGCTTCCTCCTTCGCCCAGGGTCCTTTCCCCGCAAATATCTCCTCCCAAGACCAAATCTTCCCCACTTGTGTCCAGGGTGTTTGCTCCTGGGCACGCTGCTTGGTCCGTGTTTGGTGGGATCTTCTGTCCCGGACGTTGAAGGACGGGTCAGACCAAGGCGCAGCGTGAAATGCATACATGTTTATTTAATCAAAATAAACACACGAACAACGTAACGTGAAGTCCTCAGGCTAAACACAATACAAGCCTATACACGGAACAAGATCCCCCAACTAATGATAACAAACAGGCTACTAAAGTATGATCCCCAATCAGAGACAACGAGCGACAGCTGCCTCTGATTGGGAATCACACTCGGCCAAACATAGAAACACAAAACCTAGAATGAGAACATAGAAATAATAACATAGATCTCCACACCCTGACTCAACATACAAGAGTCCCATAAGTCAGGGCGTGACAGTGGCATTAACAGCATAGCTAGTTTGGCGACCATGTGTAATAACTAAACAGTCATCTCCAAAATTATTATGAGCAAAAGATAATGTATAAAATAAATAATACAAATCCTGAGCTATGTTGTATGCACAGAAAAAAATGAACATTTAGAAAAAAATCTCAAAAAGATATGTGTCAAAATCCCTAACGAACGTAAAAAATCATATAAAACAAATAATCTGCTTTAACATTCTACTTTTTTAAATTCATCAGAGCTTAAGGAACTGTAATGTGCCCTTCCATGGCTTTCTTTTTCACTGGGGTATAAAAATGAGGTAACATGTAAAATCCATTTGTCATCCATCACCATTGGGAAAGATAAAGAGCTCACAAACAAAAAGAAACAAATGGTGGTTGACCTTCATAAATAAGGCAATGGGTACAAAAAAACATATACCACTTACAAATATTAGGGCAATAATTAAAAAGTATATTACCACTGGAACACTTGCTGGAAAAGGACACAAGTGTATCTGGTCCCCACGCACAGTGAGGAAGATGGTTCGGGAGGCAAAGGGAAATCCACGGGCCATAGTTGGAGAATTATAGAACTTGGAGTCACGCCCTGGCTCTGGGGACTCTTACATGTTGAGCCAGGGTGTGTAGGGTCTATGTTTTGTGTTCTATGTTCAGTTTCTAGTTCATGTGTTTTCTAGGTTGGCCGGGGTGGTTCTCAATCAGAGGCAACGAGAATCAGCTGTTGCTTGTTGTCTCTGATTGGGAACCATACTTAGGCAGCCTGTTGTGCACTTGTGTTTTGTGGGATCTTGTTCCGTGTTGGTTTGTGTTGTTAACCGAGGACTTCACGTTTCGTTTGGTTGTTTTGTATTTTGTATCGTGTTGCCAGTACACTATTAAAAAGATGTACACATATCACGCTGCGCCTTGGTCCAATCATTATGACGACCGTGACAGAAGATCCCACCAAAACAGGACCAAGCAGCGTGTCCAGGAGCAGACAGCCTGGACTTGGGAGGAGATCTTGGACGGGCAGGGGTCCTGGACTTGGGAGGAAATCCAGGCCGGTATGGATCGCCGTCCGTGGGAGGAGACGGTGGAGGCGCGCCATAGAGAGGAGCAGCGGCGCCAACCGGGCCGACGTCGGACATGCAAGAGGCAACCCCAATACATTTTTTTGGGGGGGGGGCACATGGCATGGACGACGGGGCTGCTGGAGGCAGCTACTGGGTGAGTTTGTGGATTAGGAGAGGAGGCCACCGGGTTTGGGGGGCTGGAAGGGAGGTTGGCGGAGCCTAGAGGTAGAGCAGAGCCAACTCCCCGTACTCAGGCTAGGCAGCGTGAGACTGGGCAGGTTCCGAGGTATGCGGAGCTGCATACTGTGCCGCGAGTGGTCCGGCACAGTCCGGTACGTCCTGTGCGAGCACCACGCACGTGTCGTGCTAAGGTGGGCATGCAGCCAGGACGGAGTGTGCCGGCTCAACGCTCGTGGCCTCCAGTACCCCTCCTCGGTCCCGGATATCCTGCGCCAGTGTCACGTGCTGTAGTGCCAGTACGAGTACACAGCCCTGTACGTCCTGTGCTGATGCCTCACACAGAGTGTGTAAAAATAGGCATTCAGCCAGGACGGGTTGTGTCAGCTCTTCGCTCCAGACCTCCAGTCCGTCTCCACAGCCCGGTCCGGCCCGTTCCTGCTCCCCGCACCAAGCCTGTGATGCGTGTCGCCAGCCCGGCCCGGCCTGTTCCTGCCCCTCGCACCAAGCCTGTGGTGCGCGTCGCCAGCCCGGTCCGGTCTGTTTCTGCCCCTCGCACCAAGCCAATGGTGCGCGTCGCCAGCCCGGTCCGGCCTGTTCCTGCCCCTCGCACCAAGCCAATGGTGCGCGTCGCCAGCCCGGCCCGGCCTGTTCCTGCTCCCCGCACCAAGCCTGTGGTGCGCGTCGCCAGCCCGGCCCGGCCCGTTCCTGCTCCCCGCACCAAGCCTATGGTGCGCGTCGCCAGCCCGGCCCGGCCTGTTCCTGCTCCCCGCACCAAGCCTATGGTGCGCGTCGCCAGCCCGGCCCGGCCTGTTCCTGCACCCCGCACCAAGCCTATGGTGCGCGTCGCCAGCCCGGCCTGTTCCTGCTCCCCGCACCAAGCCTGTGGTGCGCGTCGTCAGCCCGGTCCGGCCCGTTCCTGCTCCCCGCACCAAGCCAGTGGTGCGCGACGTCAGCCCGGTCCAGCCCATTCCTGCTCCCCGCACCAAGCCAGTGGTGCGCGACGTCAGCCCGGTACGGCCCGTCCCTGCTCCCCGCACCAAGGCTGTGGTGCGCGTTGCCAGCCCGGTCCGTCCCTGCTCCCCGCACCAAGCCTGTGGTGCGCGTCATCAGTCCGGCACGGCCCGTGCCTGTTTCACCGGTGTCCAGTCCAGCTCCAGCCAGCGGGACCAGACCAGGGGTGCTACGGGGGGGTTGTTAGAGGGTGGTGGTCACGCCACCCTCTAACAACACATAAGTATTTGATACATCAGAAAAGCAGAACTTAATATTTGGTACAGAAACCTGTTTGCAATTACAGAGATCATACGTTTCCTGCAGCAGATTTTGGCCCACTCCTCCATACAGACCTCCTCCAGATCCTTCAGGTTTCGGGGCTGTCGCTGGGCAATACAGACTTTCAGCTCCCTCCAAAGATGTTCTATTGGGTTCAGGTCTGGAGACTGCCTAGGCCACTCCAGGACCTTGAGATGCTTCTTACGGAGCCACTCCTTAGTTGCCCTGGCTGTGTGTTTAGGGTCGTTGTCATGCTGGAAGACCCAGCCACGACCCATCTTCAATGCTGTTACCGAGGGAAGGAGGTTGTTGGCCAAGATCTCGCGATATATGGCCCCATCCATCCTCCCTTCAATACGGTGCAGTCGTCCTGTCCCCTTTGCAGAAAAGCATCCCCAAAGAATGATGTTTCCACCTCCATGCTTCACGGTTGGGATGGTGTTCTTGGGGTTGTACTCATTCTTCTTCTTCCTCCAAACACGGCGAGTGGAGTTTAGACCAAAACGCTCTATTTTGTCTCATCAGACCACATGACCTTCTCCCATTCCTCCTCTGGATCATCCAGATGGTCATTGGCAAACTTCAGACGGGCCTGGACATGCGCTGGCTTGAGCAGGGGGACCTTGCGTGCGCTGCAGGATTTTATTCCATGACGGCGTAGTGTGTTACTAATGGTTTTCTTTGAGACTGTGGTCCCAGCTCTCTTCAGGTCATTGACCAGGTCCTGCCGTGTAGTTCTGGGCTGATCCCTCACCTTCCTCATGATCATTGATGCCCCACGAGGTGAGATCTTGCATGGAGCCCCAGACCGAGGGTGATTGACCGTCATCTTGAACTTCTTCCATTTTCTAAAAATTGCACCAACAGTTGTTGCCTTCTCACCAAGCTGCTTGCCTATTGTCCTGTAGCCCATCCCAGCCCTGTGCAGGTCTACAATTGTATCCCTGATGTCCTTACACAGCTCTCTGGTCTTGGCCATTGTGGAGAGGTTGGAGTCTGTTTGATTGAGTGTGTGGACAGGTGTCTTTTATACAGGTAACGAGTTCAAACAGGTGCAGTTAATACAGGTAATGAGTGGAGAACAGGAGGGCTTCTTAAAGAAAAACTAACAGGTCTGTGAGAGCCGGAATTCTTACTGGTTGGTAGGTGATCAAATATTTATGTCATGCAATAAAATGCAAATTAATTACTTAAAAATCATACAATGTGATTTTCTGGATTTTTGTTTTAGATTCTGTCTCTCACAGTTGAAGTGTACCTATGATAAAAAATGACAGACCTCTACATGCTTTGTAAGTAGGAAAACCTGCAAAATCGGCAGTGTATCAAATACTTGTTCTCCCCACTGTATGTCTGAGGACGTCGGGAGATGATGTGGAAACCGGCCAATAGGGGCAACAGTGAGCACTGTTACCTTCAAGTAGGTTTCGGTTTTGCTAGGGTGAGGGGGATGGCGGATGGGCATAAGTATTTGCCTCTGGTTTTAAGCCTATCCCTAACCTTAAAGCTTACCATAACCATTTGGAGTTAATGCCTAACCTTAAGAATTCTGAGTTATGCCTAAACTTAACCCTAACCTAAAAAAATCAGAGTTAATGCCTAAAGTTAGCCTTAAACTTCGGAATTTGACGTTTGGAATAACTTCTAAATTTGACATTTGAGAAACATGGATGAACGTCTAATTCTGACGTGAGACTGTGAAAGCTTGTTGCAAAATCCACAAAGACATTTTCAATTGACCACAAAATCAACATTTTACAATGGCCATCTCAGTCTCCGGACTTGAACCCAACTGAAAACCTGTGGTTTGAATCGAAGAGGGCAGTCCATAAGCGCAGACCAAATTATATCAAGTATCTGGAAACATTCTGTATGGAGGAATGGTCTAAGTTCCTTCGCAATGTTCTCCAATCTCATTATAGAAAAAGGCTCAGTGCCTTTATCCTTGCAAGGGGAGGGTGCACAACTTATTGAAAACAGGGGTGCCAATAACAAATAGCATCAACAATCTTTTGACGAGCAATCTAAGTTGAGTCAGTCTGTACATGTAAAGTTGGTTTGGTGTTTGTAGATTTAACGGTTTAAGAGCAGTGGTGAATCAAAATATTTCCTATTCAAGCCTATAGAGTATCAATGGTATCAAAAAGCTGTATTAAAGCACACTATTTCAGTCCGGTCTAAACGTTTTTGGGTTTGAATGGCGTCTCTAGCTTAAATGGTTGAATACTAGTAGCGACCTGAATTTTTCCCATTTAATTCTATAGCCCCTGAAATGCATTGGGATTTAAGCAAATATGTTTGTAGTGTGAAAAGTCTAAGTAGTATTACAAAAAAATTTTCAAGCACACTGGGTGTCACGCCCTGACTCAGAGGACGCTTGTATGTTGAGTCAGGGTGTGGATTTTCCTTGCTGTGTTTGTCCATGTTGTACAGTCTAGTTTGTATAGATCTATGTTGGCCTGTGTGGTTCCCAATCAGAGGCAGCTGTCGCTCGTTGTCTCTGATTGGGGACCATACTTAGGCAGCCTATTGGCACTAGTGGGTTGTGGGATCTTGTTCCGTGTTAAGGTAGTTTGTTTGTTATTTTGTCGTTGTGTTTGATATTGAATAAACATGTACGCATATCACGCTGCGCCTTGGTCCTTCCCGTCTGTAAGCGAACGTGACACTGGGGATGGTCAGTCTTTTTAAAGTTGTTTTGGTGTTGTTAGCTTTTATGATTTTGGCGCTACAGGTGGCAGCAGAAGGCAAATTATAATAAGTATGAACAGTTTCTGAAGTTGTGCTTTGCTTTCAGCAAGCACATCTAATATATTTCATAGCTGTTGTTATTACACTAACACCCACATAGTCCAGGTAGACTGCCCTCTTCGTCAAAATTGTCAAAGACTCCAGTCACCCAAGCCATAGACTGTTCTCTCTGCTACCGCTCGGCAAGCGGTAACGGAGCGCCAAGTCTAGGTCCAAAAGGCTCCTTAACAGCTTCTACCCCAAAGCCATAAGGCTGCTGACCAATTAATGAAATGGCCACCCGGTGGTGCAGTTTATACTATTTACATTACATCACGAGTCATGAGTCATTTATACTAAGGGCTGGATTCAATCCATATCGCGGAAGTATCGTGGAAGAACCTAATTAAAATGTAATTTCCGATTGAGCTGAGATATGCACCGTTTACCGTGAATGCAGTCTTCGTGAACGCGGGAACATTGCCTTTAAATTTCAATCAGCTATAATGCAAAACTTCCGCGACACTTCGGAGATTCGGATTGAATCCAGCCCTAAATCTCACTGACTTGTTTGCTGTTCATGAACTAGATTTCAGCACAAGCAGTGGCACTAAGCTCCATGGAGACTTGTTCTAACATCACTGAAAGCCACATTGAAGTTCTGAAGAAAAACAGTAAAGGTAATGTGATGAAAATGAAGTATTAGATTTGTCATCATTTGGATTAAAGTTGATTATTATGAATATACTGTAGCTTTGACTACTTATAGTATCTTATACTGTATGTCTTCTAAGTTTAGATACACAGCCTAGCTACACATTGTAACGGTGATATGTGAATGCTTCTATACAGCCGTTACACCTTAGCTAGTGGAAACCCTGACAGCAATATTTTAACTAACCTTTTCTTGCCAATACTTTTTTTGTTCTAGATTCGGAAGAAACTCGTCTCTTATAAACATCCGTGTCCAGTTGCAGGTGGTACTCCAAAAAACAGAGAATATACAGAAAGATATTAAATCCACTTTTTTGCACAGAGTGAGGAGTTCCCTCGCAATCTTAGCTGCCAGATATCTTGCATTTCCCAACATCTTTGCAGGAAGAAGTTGTTTCTATGCCACGCGGCCACGTGTAGAAGTAGATGACAGCGCGTCACACAGTGCGACCAAAACATAGATCTACATACTATACATGCAAGAGGCATTTCTCACTCGATACAAAAAGTGAATTTAATATTTTTAGGAATATTCTCTGGTTTTTGGAGTTCCACCTACAACTGGACACAAACGTTTATGAGACAAGTTTCTTCCGAAAAGAAAAGGAAGGAAGTGTCGCCAAGAAAAGGTTAGTTGAAAAATTGTTGCCGGCCTTCGCCTCCTGAGCCCGTTGGGGAGTTGCAGCGATGAGACAAGATCGAAATTGGGGAGAAAAAGAGGGTAAAATAAAACAAATAAAAAATAGATAAATTGCTGCCGGGGCTTTCCACTAGCTAAGGAAGCGTTCACATATCACCGTTACAATTTGTAGCTAATACACAGCCCAGCACTGTAAACTACGGACAGGATGGTTTTATTATGATACTCTGAATGACTGACCTTACTGTTGATGACATGTCTGATTTAACCCAGAGGTATCAACATATTTTTTTTAATGGTGGGTTATACACTGAATCGGCAGGATAGAACAGCAGCCTCTGGTAAGAGGGGAAAAAAACTCTAGACAACCTTTACTCCACACACAGAGATGCGTACAAAGCTCTCCCTTGCCCTCCATTTGGCAAATCTGACCATAACTATATCCTTCTGATTCCTGCTTACAAGCAAAAACTAAAGCAGGAAGCACCAGTGACTCGGTCAATAAAACAGTGGTCAGATGAAGCAGATGCTAAGCTACAGGACTGTTTTGCTAGCACAGACTGGAATATGTTCCGGGATTCTTCCGATGGCATTAAGGAGTACACCACATCAGTCACTGGCTTCATCAATAAGTGCATCGATGATGTCATCCCCACAGTGACTGTACGTACATACCCCAACCAGAAGCCATGGATTACAGGCAATATCCGCACTGAGCTAAGGTAGAGCTGCCACTTTCAAGAAGCTTATAAGAAATCCCGCTATGCCCTCCGACGAACCATCAAACAGGCAAAGGGTCAATACAGGACCAGTGGCGGCTCCTGAAAAAATTCTCAGGAGGGGCAATTTTTCTGATGATTTAGGTGACCTACACACATTTAAAAAAAAATATGTCCAGCAACAACATGAAGACAGGGGCAGCATATAAGTCAATACCAGAAGCATTTATTGACTGATCTCAAAAGTGTTGGCTTACCAGGGTTGGTGGAGCCCTCAGTTTCATCTTTGCCTCGCAAAGCTAACTCAAACACTCCGCAAAACTTCACACACTGGATTAGCCGGCTGAGGATGTGGCGGTTCTTGCTAATGTCGTAGTAAATATATTTGTTATAGTGAATATGGAATATGATATGTTGAGTAAAATGTTGTGCTAAGATCTATTTAGGTCAGGAGCTGGTTATAAGTTCTGTTCCTATCCAATAACAATGGACAAAAGGGTCCTATCTTGTCAGCCTTGTCAGCAGGTGGCCAAGGACAACACCCACGCCATAGGCCTCTCAGTTCTTCCAACTCACGAGTTCTTGCTCTGAGGACACACACACACACAAACACACATCATCACTGTTAAACACACACACACACACACACACATCATCACTGTTAAACACACACACACACACACACACACAAAAATCCCCTCTCTTAGGCTGAACATTTGAAGACAGAGAACCCGACTCAGAGCCAATGCAACAGTGACAGTAGCCTGCAGGGGACCTCGCCCAACTCATCAGGACCAATCAGAAGATCAGAACTACTAGATTGAACCTACTTCATTTATTGCATAAAATGTCTGCACACAATGTTTCGGGGCTCTCTTCAGATAATAATAATAATAATAATAATATGCCATTTAGCAGACGCTTTTATCCAAAGCGACTTACAGTCATGCGTGCATACATTTTTGTGTATGGGTGGTCCCGGGATCGAACCCACTACCTTGGCGTTACAAGCACCATGCTCTACCAGCTGAGCTACAGAAAGTGGATACTCATGGATGCGCATTGCAATTGTAAAATGTCAACACAATTGGAGACACCACGTCATTTTTGGAGACATGTTATTGACAGTAAACTATTGTAGATGCGACTGCTAACTAACTAAAACATTTTAGCTGGCTAGCTAATCATCTTAGCTAAATGTGGGGCAAACAATTCAGTTATTTACCGTTAATTTGAGGGATTGGGGTGAAAGAAATCGAGTTACATAGTGATACTTTACGATATACTGTATTGACAATATCGCAATATTTTAGCGCTAGTTGGCTGTACCTGCACCAAAACACCATTATTGTTCCTTCATAGCTTGTTCTCAATCTTTTCACATTGGGAGCCAATTTGTTTTCAGCACTTTTATTTCCATGACTGATCAAAACTCGTTCTCATGGCTTTCTGATCCCTCTGCAACAGACATATGGTGCGCAATAAAATCACAGTATCGAATCGCAATACGTATAGAATCATGAGACTCGCAATGCTGATGCATATATCTTATCGTGAGGTTCCTGGCAATTCCCAGCCCAAGTTCATTTGCCACAACAAATCTCTTCGCTAGCAAACGCGATGTCTTCTCCAAAACGGCAATGTGTCTCCAGCAATGTTTACTTTTTTGACGTTCTATGGCATCTCCACTTTCCAAGCATATATGACCACATGTAATATTTTGGTAAGTGATGCAAATAGTGAACTATGTAGGGCCAGGATGTAAAATATATGTAGCTGCAGCAATTTCTCTTATCTGATATGGTAAGTAATGGGGCTTAATTTATAGCTCCCTAAGAGTTTGACGAACGGGTCCGTGAACGCGATTCCAGATATATTTACCTCTGAATAAACTGCCTTTATTACACCATATCCACATCCAGTAAACTTGTGATTATCAACACTAACCTCATCGTTGTGGCGGCGGACAGCTAGCCTGTATCCCTCGTCATCCAGTTGAGTGAGTGGCAATGTCTTTTTTCGTTCGGTACCAATTTTTGGAAAATCCTCGGGTGTAGGACTTTCCGCCTTTAGTAGAAACCTGTTGAATTATTAAATTTGGTCTGGGAGGTCCTAATTGTTTCGTTGCCAATTTATCTTCATTTGTTCGCCGACAAAAAGGAACTTCTTTCAAACAATCCACTCTTTTCTCAGTTACGTTCATGGTTACGTAACGTATGACGAAAGCGTAAGTGCAAGCCCACAGACACCCATTGAGATTGTATTGAAGGCTCTGAAATTTGAAAAAAATAGATTTTACATGGGAGTCTATGACAGAAGTTCTGGGCGATTTTCAATCTGACTGAAATCGCCCCAAAAGGGGGTGGAGCCATTTGAAGCACGACTTTAGCCTGATTCGACATTTAGTGGCAGTGTGGCACTGTGGCAGATCAGACGTATAGATTACAACACTGATAACTACTGTTGCCGTGATATAATTGATTAGAAAAAAAATCCCTTCCTTTTCCCGTTTGGCAGTGCGTCGCCCATATCGCCCTATTGAACAGGCCGTCCCTGTACAGGACTAAGATCGAATCGTACCACACTGGCTCCGACACTCGTCGGATGTGGCAGGGATTGCAAACTATTACATACTGCAAAGGGAAGCACAGCCGCGAGCTGCCCAGTGACACAAGCCTACCAGACAAGCTAAATGACTTCTATGCGCGCTTCGAGGCAAGTAACACTGAAACATGCATGAGAGCATCAGCTGTTCTGGACAACTGTGTGATCACACTCTCCATAGCCGATGTAAGTAAGACCTTTAAACAGGTCAACATTCACAAGGCCGCAGGGCCAGACGGATTACCAGGATGTGTACTCCGAGCATGCACTGACCAACTGGAAAGTCTCTTCACTGACATTTTCAACCTCTCCCTGTCTGAGTCTGTAATACCAATATGTTTCAAGCAGACCACCATAGTCCCTGTGACCAAGAACACTAAGGTAACCTGCCTAAATGACTACCGACCCGTAGCACTCACGTCTGAGCCATGAGGTGCTTGGAAATGCTGGTCATGGCTCACATCAACACCATTATCCCAGAAACCCTAGCCCCACTCCAATTTGCATACCGCCCCAACAGATCCACAGATGATGCAATCTCTATTGCACTCCACACTGCCCTTTCACACCTGGACAAAAGGAATACTTATGTGAGAATGCTATTAATTGACTACAGCTCAGCATTCAACACCATAGCGCCCTCAAAGCTCATCACCAAGCTAAGGGCCCTGGGACTAAACACCTCCCTCTGCAACTGGATCCTGGACTTCCTGACGGGTCGCCCCCAGGTGGTAAGGGTAGGTAACAACACATCCGCCATGCTGATGCTCAACACGGGGGCCCCTCGGGTGTGTGCTCAGTCACCCTCCTGTACTCCCTGTTCACTCATGACTGCATGGCCAGGCACGACTCCAACACCATCAATAAGTTTGCCGATGACACAACAGTGGTAGGCCTGATCACCGACAACGACGAGACAGCCTATAGGGAGGAGGTCAGAGACCTGGCCATGTGGTGCCAGGACAACAACCTCTCCCTCATAGTGATCAAGACAAAGGACATTATTGTGGACTACAGGAAAATGAAGAGGACCGAGCACGCCCCCATTCTCATCGACGGGGCTGTAGTGGAGCAGGTTGAGAGCTTCAAGATCCTTGGTGTCCACATCACCAACAAACTAACATGGTCCAAGCACACCAAGGCAGTCGTGAAGAGGGCACGACAAAACCTATTCCCCCTCAGGAGACTGAAAAGATTTGGCATGGGTCCTCAGATCCTCAAAAGGTTCTACAGCTGCACCATCGAGAGCATCCTGACTGGTTGTGTCACTGCCTGGTATGGCAACTGCTCGGCCTCCGACCGCAAGGCACTACAGAGGGTAGTGCGTACGGCCCATTACGTCACTGGGGACAAGCTTCCTGCCATCCAGGACCTCTATACCAGGCAGTGTCAGAGGAAGGCCCTTAAAATTGTCAAAGACTCCAGCCACCCTACTCATAGACTGTTCTCTCTGCTACTGCACGGCAAGCGGTACCGGAGCGCCAAGTCTAGGTCCAAGAGGCTTCTAAACAGCTTCTACCCCCAAGCCATAAGACTCCTGAACATCTAATCAAATGGCTACCCAGACTATTTGCATCCCCCCCACACACACACACTTTTACGCTGCTGCTACTCTCTGTTTATTATCTATTTGCATAGTCACTTTAATAACTCTACTTACATGTACATATTACCTCAATTACCTCGACTAGCAGGTGCCCCCACACATGAACTCTGTGCCGGTAACCCCTGTATATAGCCTCGCTATTGTTATTTTACTATTGTTATTTTACTGCTGCTCTTTAATTATTTGTTACTTTTATTTCTTATTTTTTTGTAAGGTATTCTTTCTTAAAACTGCATTGTTGGTTAAGGGCTTGTAAGTTAGCATTTCACTGTAAGGTCTACACCTGTTGTATTCGGCGCATGTGACAAATACATTTAGATTTCATTTGATTATTCAGATATAGTTGACTCATCTCTATCTCACAGACAGGAAGGTAGCTTTCTCAGCCTCACTTGGAAGACCTGCTTTTAGTGGACAAGTTTAACCTCCCTGGTCTACAGAAATGTCTTCACAAATATTGCTAAGGCAGGTAGGCTAGCGGTTAAGAGTGTTGGGCCATTAACCGAAAGGTTGCTAGTTCAAATCCCTGGGCGCCGATTATGTCGATTAAGGCACCCCCATGTACCTCTTTGATTTAGAGGAGTTGTCTTAAATGGAGAAGACACATTTCAGTTGTGCAACTGACTAGGTATCCCCTTCCCGGTACAGTATATTCACATTTTAAAGCCTGTGTGAAAACATAGTTAGTCATGATAATCTGTGATCGCATCATCTCTGATGTCTGTTTCTAAAATGAAGGCAGTTCATACAATTTTAAAAACATTACAATACATTCACAGATTTCAAAACACTGTGTGCCCTCAGGCGCCTACTCCACCACTACCACATATCTACAGTACAAAAATCCATGTGTACGTGTGTGTATAGTGCGTATGTTATCGTGTGTGTGTATGCATGTGTCTGCGCCTATGTTTGTGTTGCTTCACACTCCCCGCTGTTCCATAAAGTGTTTTTTAATCTGTTTTTTTAATCTAATTTTACTACTTGCATCAGTTACTTGATGTGGAATAGAGTTCCATGTAGTCATGGCTCTATGTAGTACTGTGCACCTCCCATAGTCTGTTCTGGACTTGGGGACTGTGAAGAGACCTCTGGTAGCATGTCTTGTGGGGTATGCATGGGTGAACGAGCTGTGCACCAGTAGCTCAAACAGACAGCTCGGTGCACCCAACATGTCAACACCTCTCATAAACATGAGTAGTGATGACGGCAATCTCTCCTCCACTTTGAACCAGGAGAGATCAACATGCATATTATTAATATTAGCTCTCTGTGTACATCCAAGGGCCAGCCGTGCTGCCCTGTTCTGAGCCAATTGCAATTTTTGTGGCACCTGACCACACGACTGAACAGTAGTCCAGGTGTGACAAAACTAGGGCCTGTAGGACCTGCCTTGTTGATAGTGCTGTTAAGAAGGTAGAGCAGCGCTTTATTATGGACATACTTCTCCCCATCTTAGCTACTGTTGTATCAATATGTTTTGACCATGACAGTTTACAATCCAGGGTTACTCCAAGCTGTTTAGTCACCTCAACTTGCTCGATTTCCACATTATTTATTACAATATTTAGTTGAGTTTTAGGGTTTAGTGAATGATTTGTCCCAAATACAATGCTTTTAGTTTTATAAATATTTAGGACTAGCTTATTCCTTGCCACCCACTCTGAAACTAACTGCAGCTCTTTGTTAAGTCTTGCAGTCATTTCAGTCGCTGTAGTAGCTGACATGTATAGTGTTGAGTCATCCGCATACATAGACACTCTGGCTTTACTCAAAGCCAGTGGCATGTCATTAGTAAAAATTTAAAAAATTAATGGGCCTAGACAGCTGCCCTGGGGAATTCCTGATTCTACCCGGATTATGTTGGAGAGGCTTCCATTAAAGAACACCCTCTGTGTTCTGTTAGACAGGTAACTCTGAACCTACAATATAGCAGGTGGAGTAAAGCCATAACACATCCGTTTTTCTAGCAGCAGACTATGATCGATAATGTCGAAAGCCGCATTGAAGTCTAACAAAACAGCCCCCACAATCTTTTTATTATCAATTTCTCTCAGCCAATCATCAGTCATTTGTGTAAGTGATGTGCTTGTTGAATGTCCTTCTCTATAAGCATGCTGAAAATTTGTTTACTGTAAAATAG
The DNA here is from genome assembly GCF_020615455.1 of Coregonus clupeaformis. NCBI lineage: Eukaryota > Metazoa > Chordata > Actinopteri > Salmoniformes > Salmonidae > Coregonus > Coregonus clupeaformis. The sequence continues at coordinate 19,598,364 of NC_059205.1, forward strand.
CATTATATCTGGTCAAACACCATTTTTTCCAATAGTTTACTAAGGGTTGGTAACAGGCTAATTGGTCGGCTATTTGAGCCAGTAAAGGGGGCTTTACTATTTTTAGGTAGCGGAATGACTTTTGCTTCCCTCCAAGCCTGGGGGCAAACACATTCTAGTAGGCTTAAATTGAAAATATGGCAAATAGGAGTGGCAATATCGTCCGCTATTATCCTCAGTAATTTTCCATCGAAGTTGTCAGACCCTGGTGGCTTGTCATTGTTGAACAATCATTTTTTCACCTCTTCCACACTCACTTTACGGAATTCAAAATTACAATGCTTGGTAGATATTCGGCAAGCTGGTGGTAGTGTTAATTCCTCCAATGGAGTGTCACTGCTGCTGGTGGTGGGAGATGTGGGGCTCTATTTGAACAAACCTAACGCAATGGTAAATCTTATCACTGGTAGTAGCGCTATATGTTAGGGGATTGTGTCAGAAATGTATTTTGCTATTTTCAGAACTGGAATTATGGACACAGTAGCTGGTGGTGGTCGCAAAAGGGCTGGGTTTTGATGAATAAACAAGTTGTAGGTGTGTCAAGGCTTGACCCCTCACTGGCCAATCTGAATGTGTGCCATGGCTAAATATGTGGTTGCTTCCAGTTGTGTATTTACTTTTATGTATTGTGTTGTCATCAACTCAAATTTGAATGTTAGTCTGTTATAGCCTAGCTCTTTAAGTAGCCTGCCACATATTTGCTTAATATGTTCAACATGATTGCAGTCCACATTGTTCTAATTGCATTGCTTTAATATGGAAATAGATTGTTAAACATAGACTATAGCATTCACATTGATATAGGGGCTAGGCATACTCTAAATTCCAGTCTGGACATGGACATGCCAAACGTAGTCAATAAACAAGATACAATTCACTAGGCTATTGATAAGGCCTAAATACAAGTGGATTCAGCACCAAGGATAGCGATCGGAATTCCCGTGATTTGACAGTTAGGTCCAACAGATGAAAGTGGAAGATGCAATTTTTTACAAAATGATACAAGAAAAACAATAAGTAGTCCATTGTAATAACTTTATGTTCCTAAACAGCGTTATATAGTCACTGACACCTTTCATTCAATGGGTATCGCACATAGGCCTATAATGAGTCCAAACTTTTTACAGAAGCTGCATGGACAAAAAACAGGAATGTCTGTTGACTGTTTTGCTGCTTATGATATTTCAATAAAGCATTGGTTATAGGCTACTGATTAGGCTACTGTGCACCGCCGCTGGCAAAATCGATGCCTTAACCAATTGCGTTACCGCTAAGACCAGCTTTTGGTGAGTCTTAAATATCACCAGTAGAGCTGCTTGAAATTAGCACATTGGTGCATGTTTTTAAGGACACACCTCAAATATTTCCACCCCTCCCACCTCAGCGCAAGCGAGCTGAAATAAGACACGTAAATTACCAACCCTGGCAGCAGGGTAGTGAGGGCTAGCTTTTACAATTCAAAATTGTCAAAGAGTGTGCGTTTGACACTAGCGCCGCCTTAAGCCTGTCGCAAAAATATATTTTGGTATCCACATATGTATGTCTTTGGTTTGCAGTTGAACAAAACAAAAAAATCTGAATAATTTACTAAATGTTAGCTTATTCCACAAAGAAATACTAAAATGGCCCGGGCAATATTATTGGCACCTTCTAGAAGTAGTTAGAAATAATTAGATTTCAAGCAGGTGATTCTCCTTTACTTTGGAATGGAACTCACCTGTGGTGAGGTGCAGGTGCCTGCAATATAAAAATCACTCATTAAACCAGTTTGAGTAGAGAAAAGGACTCATTCTCCTGTTTTGTGTCACTGTGTGTACCGCAATGAGCATGGAGAAAATAAAGAAAACTAGAGAATTATCTGAGTAGGTCAGACACAAGATTTTAGCCAAGCATGGACAATCACAAGGCTACAAGTCCATCTCCAGAGACCTTGATGTTCCTGTTTCCACCGTACGTAATGTTATAAATAAGTTTAGGGCCCATGCCACTGTAGCCAACCTCCCTGGACGTGGCTGCAAGATAACTTTATCCCACTGGCTATAAGGTGAATGCACCTATTTGTAAGTCGCTCTGGATAAGAGCGTCTGCTAAATGACGTAAATGTAAATGTAAATAACTTGATTGCAGCAAAGGATTGTTCGAATGGTGTAGAAAGCACCTCAATCAACTGCCACACAGATTCAAGCTGACCTTCAGACACAAGGTACGACAGTTTCAGCTTGCACCACCCGTCACAAACTCAATGAAAGGGGGTTATATGGTAGGAGACCCAGGAGGACCCCACTGCTGAGAGAGAGACATAAGAAAGCCTGACTGCAATTTGCCAAAATACACCTGAACATGCCAAAATCCTTCTGGGAGAATGTCCTGTGGACAGATGAGACCAAATGAGAGCTTTTTGGTAAAGCACACCATCTCTATGTTTACAGGAAACAAAATGAAGATTTCAAAGAAAATAACACCTTCCCTACAGTCAAACAGGTTCAGTGATGTTTTCGGGTTGCTTTGCTGCCTCGGGCACTGGGGGCCTTGAGTGTGTGCAAGGCATTATGAAATCAGGAGAATACCAAGGCATTTTAGAGCGCAGTGTCGGACCCAGTGTCAGAAAGCTGGGTCTCTGTCGAAGGTCATGGGTCTTCCAGCAGGACAATGACCCCAAACACACTTCAAAAAGCACCCAGGAATGGTTCAAAACAAAACGCTGGACTGTTCTGAAGTGGCCAGCAATGAGTCCAAATCTAAATCCCATTGAAAACTTGTGGAGAGATCTGAAAACAGCAGTTGGGAGAAGGCACCCTTCAAGAACTGGAGCAGTTTGCGCAAGAGGAGTGGGCCAAACTGCCAGTACAGAGGTGCCGGGAGCTCATCGATGGCTATAGGAAGCACTTGATTGCAGTTATTTTGACCAAAGGCTGTCCTACCAAATATTAAGTCTAGGGTGTCAATAATTTTGTAAATGACATTTCTGTTTATTTTCTGATTTAAATTGGTATATTAAGTTCTGAATAAAAAACAAAGGTTCTGTAATATTAACAGTGAAATAAAGAATTGTGGAGACCAAATACTTTCAACTTTTAGGGAAAATTGTGAGTTGCTTGAAAAAAGTGCAAGGGTGCCAATAATTTTGGCCATGACTGTATATAGTGCAACCTGACCAGGGCCCATAGAACTCTGGTCAAGATTAGTGCACTATATAGGGAATAGGGTGCCATTTGGGACAGAACTCTAATGTGGTTTATGGGGATGCACTTTGCCATTGCAGAGGTGTTATTATAGTCTCATGGATAAATGCTTGATCACTCCTTCAAAGCTGCGCTGTCAACGAGATGCACACTAATATATTACTTATACTATGTACAGCATTATATTGGGTAAAACTTCATGCTGTAAGGTGGATGCGGTTAGAATGTGGACACATTGCATAGAGCTGAGGTGGAAAGGTAGAGATGCAGCCGCAGTCATGGAAATGGAATAAGAATATTACTATTATATATGGACAGTGAATTCAGAAAGTATTCAGACTCCTTGACATTTTCCACATTTTGTTACGTTACAGCCTTATTCTAAAATTGATTAAATTGATTTTTTTCCCCTCATCAATCTACACACAATACCCCATAATGACAAAGCAACAACAGGTTTTTAGAACATTTTGCAAATGTATTAACAATACAAAACTGAAATATCACATTTACGTAAGTATTCAGACCCTTTACTCAGTACTTTGTTGAAGCACCTTTGGCAGCGATTACAGCCTCGAGTCTTCTTGGGTATGACGCTACAAGCTTGGCACACCTGTATTTGGGGAGTTTCTCCCATTTCTCTCTGCAGATCCTCTCAAGCGTTGTCATGTTGGATGGGGAGCGTTGCTGCACAGCTATTTTCAGGTCTCTCCAGAGATGTTTGATCGGGATCAAGTCCGGGCTCTGGCTGGGCCACTCAAGGACATTCAGAGACTTGTCCCGAAGCCACTTCTGCGTTGCCTTGGCTGTGTGCTTAGGGTTGTTGTTCTGTTGGAAGGTGAACCTTTGCCCCAGTCTGAGGTCCTGAGCGCTCTGGATCAGGTTTCCATCAAGGACCTCTCTGCTCTGTTCATCTTTGCCTCACATCATGATGCTGCCACCACCATGCTTCACCGTATGGATGGTGCCAGGTTTCCTCCAGACGTGACGCTTGGCATTCAGGATCTTGGTTTCCTCAGACTAGAGAATGTTGTTTCTCATGGTCTGAGAGTGTTTAGGTGCCTTTTGGCAAACTCCAAGCGGGCTGTCATGTGCCTTTTACTGAGGAGTGGCTTCCATCTGGCCACTCTACCATAAAGGCCTGATTGGTGGGGTACTGCAGAGATGGAAGATTCTCCCATCTCCACAGAGGAACTCTAGAGCTCTGTCAGAGTGATCATCGGGTTCTTAGTCACCTCCCTCAGTTTTGCCAGGCGGCAAGCTCTAGGAAGAGTCTTCGTGATTCCAAACTTCTTCCATTTAAGAATGATGGAGGCCACTGTGTTCTTTGGGACCTTCAATGCTGCAGACACTTTTTTTTTACCCTTCCCCAGATCTGTGCCTTGACACAATCCTGTCTTCGAGCTCTACGGACAATTCCTTCGACCTCATGGCTTGGTTTTTGCTCTGACATGCACTGTCAACTGTGGGACCTTATATAGACAGGTGTGTGCATTTCCAAATCATGTCCAATCAATTGAATATACCACAGGTGGACTCCAATCAAGTTGTAGAAACATCTCAAGGATGACCAATGGAAACAGGATGCACCTGAGCTCCATTTTGAGTCTCATAGCAAACGGTCTGAATACTTATGTAAATAAGGTATTTCTGTTTTCGCTTTGTCATTATGGGGTATTGTGTTTAGATTGCTGATGAAAAAATTATATTTAATCAATTTTAGAATAAGGCTGTAACGGAAAAAGCCAAGGGGTCTGAATACTTTCCTCAAACAATGACATCAGACAGCAACTAACATGTCAGCTGAAATGTCTTAATCTGTGCAGCAGATGGCAGAGTGGAATCTCTTCATGAACATCTCTGATAAGAAGCATTTCTTCACTTTACTGTCAGGGTTACCCTTCTGTCACTAAAATAAAAAAGGTGCTATCTAGAACCTTAAAGGGTTCTTTGGCTGTCCCCATTGAGAACCCTTAGAATAACCCTTTTTGGTTGCAAGTCGAACCCTTTTGGTTGCAGGTAGAACCCTTTCTACACAGAGTTCTACCTGGAACCAAAAAGGGTTCTCCTATGGGGACAGCCGAAGAACCCTTTTGTAACCCTTTTTTCTAAGAGTGTAGTCCTTCTCAGCAGCAGAAGTGTTTCTGCTTACCCTCCTGTCTGTGCTTAATTCAGGCTCTTCTGTGTATTACCATTCCTAAGATACCAGTCTGTTCATGCTATCATTCGACTCCTTGCTGCTCCTTGTCGTGCCAAACATGCCATGATTGGCATGACAAGGAGTTGGAATGATAGCAGAAACAGATCTGGGACCAGGCTATTCTTAAGCCATCTTGTATTGATAATGACCGTGGCACGTAGTCATAAAGCGTCTCAGAGTAGGAGTGCTGATCTAGGATCCGGTCCCCTCCGTCGGAATAAAATATTATTCATTATGATCCTAAAAGCTAAACTGATCTTAGATCAGCGCTCCTACTCTGAGATGCTTTATGAATACGGGCCCAGAAACAAGAGGAGGAGGGGTGTTCATAGAGGCTGGGAGAGGAGAGGAGAGGGGTCTGGTCTGTTCTGGCAGAACTCCCCCCAGGCATTAGGAGTCAATCTACTGTAACAAACATGCTACCAGGGCCATCTGGCATGTTAGTTAATGTGAAGAGAAGGGACATGCGCGCACACACACACACACACACACACACACACACACACACACACACACACACACACACACACACACACACACACACACACACACACACACACACACACACACACACACACACACACACACACACACACACGCACACACACACAAACGCTGTATCAGATGTTGAAACACACACAGTATAAGGGCATGTACAGGTATGACAGTATTAGTAATAAAGCACTAAGCACACATCCATACACACACACACTCACAATCAATGAATAATAATGTTTCAGTTCATTCCAAAAACAAAAATGTGTTTATTGTTTATATGCCATAAAGATGATGTTTTTTTCATCCATATTGTCAGAAATGAATCAATTTGTTTTTTAGATGAAATACGTATTAACTGTTTCAAACTGTGTAAAAGAGTCCTTCAATTATCCTCTTACAGTACATGGTGAAAAACAGGTGACCACTGAAAGTGCTGTGGCAATTTACATGATCACGTATCTGATTCCCAGTCCCGAGATGCATGTAGACCACATCTCCCACCTCCAGCAGCAGTGACACTCCATTGGAGGAATTAACAACATGGCCACTACCTTGGTGATCATAAGTACAAGCCATTTGTTGTTCATTCTTAAACAAGAATGCACATGTAGGTTGGCTTTGTTTGTTATTACTTCAATATATTGTATTATAATCATTAGTTATTGAATGATTTATAATCATATTTTCCATCACTAAGGTCAAGTAGAAATGTTCTCTCTCAGCAAGAAGTCATATTATGATATGGTTTACTGTACAGTATCAATAACATCACCTGAAGGACCTTTCCCTTGTGTGCATGGATGGTGTGAATGTGTACCTTGATTGAAGGTACTGTATCAGTGCTGATGTTGGCAGTGGTAAGAAATGGCACTTCTTTAGCCAAATATCTTATTCATCCATTTCTTTTTTAAGCATTAAATGACCTGGTGTGATGGTGCAGTTTAAACAGTTTAAAGCCGTTATTTTAGCGTTTTTGCCCAAAGTCGACCTTTAAAGTAACTGTCGAGTGTTTCCAGATTTCTATGAAATATGACCTATAATTAATTACAATATGAGTGAAATAGTTTTCCTTCCAAAATGTTTAAGTATGTTAAAAAGCATCCTTTCTGTGTTGGAATGGTGTGGGCGTACTCCAACAACAGCATGATGTGGGCGTATACCGGTAATTAAAAATATATTCACGCAAGTAGACCGCTGATTGATCAGCTCATTCTCCTCAGGAGGATGACATCATCCTCTTTGAGGAAATGGCAAGCATTTTTTAAACGGTCTGTTTGAGATATATGTTATTTTTGTCCAATTTATGCTTTGACCACAAATACAAATATAGGATGAATTAACAACATTATTTGGGTATGAGTTAACAGAATATAATCTTTTAAAAGGGAGAATTTCACTGGACAGTTACTTTAAAACTGCAACATTTTATCTTTACCCCATGGCAAAATGTGTAGTATTGCAGGAAATTAGCTTTAAAATTGGGTTTGGGGGGTCTACCATTTATCCTTCCACTTATACTGTGTTTTGAAAATACCAAAAAAAGGACCCTTCAAAACTGAGCTGTAATTTACGATTTTCCATACAAAAAAACATTACAAGAATATTGATGTCTTGATTTTGTCTGAAGTGACGGTTAGCAAAATTTGGTAAATTGAGAAAGCACACTTTCTTTAACTTCAATGTCAACTTGTTTTTACATGGAATTGTAGATTTTAGGCATATAGATTATGTATTTTGGATCTTTTCAGTGTATTTTCAACGCTTTCAGACAATGCAATTAATCATGATTTCAAATATTTGTGCACTAAAATTACAAAAAGTTAGAGTTAACTGATTAACTCTGACAGCCCTAATACTAACTATTTGGTATAGAAGTGTATAAATTATTTATAATAATATTTTTCATCATAAAGGTCAAGTAAGAAATGTGCTCTTTTAGCAACAAGTCCTATCATGATATACAATATAATCAAGCCCCACCTGAAAGACCTTTGCCTTGTGTGCATGGATGTGTGCACGTTTCTGGTATCAGTGCTCACGTGTGTGTGCATGCTTGTGATGGTACTCTCATACACACTGTGGTTTCTGTAAAGTGCACTATTCTGTATTATATACTTGAGACATTTGATGATGACAAGGAAAGGTCTTACCAAACCAACACCAATGTATCAAAAGAAATGTTATGGCAATTAACTGGTTGATAACACATACCAGTACCCTATATACTGTTTGCTCAATAAAGCTTGAATCATGCTAACTACACATATGCTTTAATGTGTGTGAGTTACTGCAGTCTGTTTAGATAACAGCACATATGAACGATTACAGCATGTACACCTTATGCATAGCGTTTCGGCCACATTCTACATGTGTATCTGTTGGGATCTGAACCCCGCTCTCCCACTCAAGAAGCCAATGTCTAAACCATTAGGCCAAGAGGCAATTCCCCCTTAGGTCAAGGATGACACTGATTTCACCGGCAGGGCTACCTCATCACGCGAGTATGAATCCGACTCACCTCCGCTACACATGCATACATCACCCTATAGCAGTGCTTCTCAATTATTTTCTGTTACGCCCCATTTGACCATTTGATACTGAAAAATTAAATTAAATATAATCAATAAATAATAATACATTCAAATTGATCAGCAACATTAACTTAGGAATACAATATATGAAACACTTTGACCTAAAAAACCCAAAATGAATAAAACAATATGTGCTGATTTTTTTTTATCAAAATGAGGAAGTCAGTATTAATGGCTACAATGAGCACGTTTTGCAGTGCACAGCTTTTCGAAGCCGGGTTTTGAAGCATGATACTGCAACTCTCAGCTCCTGCTCAATGTTTAGCTGGGACCTGTACTTGGTCTTCAGTGCAGCAACAGCAGAGAAGCCAGTCTCACAAAGATAAGATGTTGCAAAAGGAAGAAGAATGCCCATGGCCCTCTGCCCTAAGAGTGGAGACTGCCTCTCTACACTCGGCCAGAATTCACTCAGTGTCTGGGATGTGAACCTCAGTCTCAATGTGGAGTCAGACGTCATATCAATGAACTGGTCCTCCTCTGCAGAGCTGAAACCAGTTGGAGCTGGTGCATTGAAAGGATCTCTCACCCAGTCATATTGGGAACTGTTTTCAGGGAAGTACTTTTTAAAGAATCCCATCAGTGATGAAATATGCTCCTTAATATATGGAATCACTGAGGTGGCATCATAGTCAGTAGTGTCAACAAATTCATGCAGGTTCTCGAATGAATCAGTATTTCCTTCATCAAGTCGCCTGCCCCACATTGCAAGCTTTCGAGTGAAAGAGCTGATCTTGTCTGTGACCTGAGGGAGGTGTTTATCTTTCCCTTGAAGCTGTAGATTTAGTTCATTTAGCTTTCCAAATATGTCACTCAGGTAGGCCAGTTTTGCCAGGAAGTTCTCATCACTAAATTTTTCTGCGAGGTCATACTATCTGCTCTCTGAGCTCAACAGCCACCTTGCTTCACTGTGAAACAGCACAGCTTGATGTTCAGCTCCCATCTCCTCACAGATAGCAGAGAAGACTCTTGTTTTTAGTGTTCTGGTCTTTATAAAATTGACTACACCTACAATGTCAGTCATAACCTCACTTAATTCAGAGGAAAGGTGCCTTGATGCCAGTGCTTCTCTGTGTATAACACAGTGTGTCCACTCAGCATTAGGTGAGGCCTTCTTAATGAGTGCCCGATGTCCTTTTCTCATCCCTGCCATGGTCTGTGCACCATCACTGCAAACACCAATGCAGTTCTCCCACTTTAGCCCATTCTCAGTCAGGAAGCAGTCCAGCATTTTGAATATCTCTTCAGCTGTGGCTCTGTCTCTGACATATTTACAAAAAATTGTCATGTCAAAACGTACATAAGCGATAAACAAACAGTCTTTGTTGCAGTCAGTTGCTTCATCGAACTGTAAGGCAAAACGTTTGTCTTTGAGTTTATCTACCAGCTGTTCTTTAAGATCGTTAGCAATGTCATTTATACGTCTGGCGACAGTGTCATTGGACAGAGGGATCGTTTTTATTTTTGCAGCACCATGTCTAATGCTGCAGGCAGTATCAGCTCCTCTGCTATGGAGTGTTTTTTTTTGCACTGAGCAATTTGGTACGCCACCTTATATGATGCTAACAGTGCTCGCTGGTTTACTGAAGTAGCATTCACAAAGCGGGACGATTGTTGGCAATATTCGGCACGTTTTCGCTGAAAAAACTCAAGCGGCTTATCAGCGTGATTGGGGTGTAATGTCTTTAAGTGACGCCTTAATTTATTTGGCTTCATGCTGTCCGCTGCCAACATTTGTAGAAACAGTAAACATACCGGTCTTTCCTCGTCTCCCACCGTAGTCACAGTGAAGCCAAGCGCTACATACGCTTCGTCATATTTGCACACATATATATATAAAAAGCATGTTCCCCGGGGTCACACGCGCCCCCACTGGCATCGCTCTGAGCCCCCCCAGGGGGGCGCGCCCCACTATTTGAGAAGGACTGCCCTATAGTAACTTACTTGTCACGCCCTGACTCTGAGGACTTGTATTTGTTGAGTCAGGGTGTGTATCTTCTGTGTTGGGTTTGCTAGTTTGTTTTCTATGTTTTAGATCTAGAATGTGTAGATCTATGTTGGCCGGGGTGGTTCCCAATCAGAGGCAGCTGTAGCTCGTTGTCTCTGATTGGGGACCATACTTAGGCAACCGTTTGGCACCTGTTAGTTGTGGGATCTTGTTCCGTGTAAGGTATGTTGTTTGGATGCTACCTTGGACTTCACGTTTCGGTTGTTGTTTTGTCGTGTGTTTAGCCGTAAGTAAATATGAATGCATATCACGCTGCGCCTTGGTCCTTCTCGTTCGTAAACGATCGTGACATTACTATAGAGTAAATTTTAGATTAGTTGGAAAATAATATTTTTGGTATCATGTCAACACTTGATGATATGCTCCTCAACTGCATGTGTAAAGTAATTATGTGATTATAGTATGTGTGTTTAATTCAGTTTGATTCTATACTGCTGGTGTGTGTTATTCCTATGAATGAAAATTAGCTTTCTCTATAGGCATTGGACTCCACAAGTTGGCTCAGTGTCAGAACTGTAATCTCCTTTATACTGTAGATTACCTTTGGTCCGGGAATATTACTGGCAGAACAGATAATAATGTTCAGGAAATACAGTCAGGTATTTAATTTGAAAGGCTATTTCCCTGACGTTCGCTTTCATGGTAAACGCTGCGGAAGACGGCTCAAGTGTAAATTACCTTTAAAAGGCGCATTGTAGATAGTGCCTTTGAATGAATCCAGACCTGAATCTCTAGATATGTTTATCTGATACAAACATACAGTCAGGTCCAATATTATTGGCACCCTTGATAAAGATGAGCAAAAAAAAAAAGTATAAAATTAATAATACAAATACTGAGCTATATTATATGCCTTTTCTTTTTTGAAAATGATATTATTTTATACTAATACAATTGCATAGAGAAAGAGATTTTGTTTAACAAGTAATACTTTTTTCTCACAAAAAGACAGGGGTCAAAAGTTTTGGCACCCCTGTTTTCAATACCTTTCAATACTTCACCTTGCGAGGATAACGGCACTGAACCTTTTCCTAAAATGTTTTATGATATTGGAAAAAAACATTGGGATGGATCTTAGACCATTCCTCCATAAAGAATTTTGTTGACGTTTGTTACATTTGTTGGATGACATGAAAATTGATTTATTTGGTGTCAAAATAAGGATGCATAAGCAGAAAATAACCCCATACCTAATGGAAAATATGGTTGGGGATCTTTGATGTTATTGGGCTATTTTGCTTCCACTGGTCCTGGGGCCCCTACAAGCATCACTACATCAACCATTGTCTCCTGACTCCCACTAAGAACTAAAGAGCAAGTATACAATATATTACAGATGAATTAAACGTTATTATTGTTACATAAAAATAAAGATCACCCAATCTCAGAAATGCTTTATTTTATTTAATTATGATGGCGGGGTCATAAAAAATGGAGCAAAAAAACAACAACTATAAAAACAAACAGTGGATTAAACAGGAAATGTATAAAACAAATTGTAGCCTCTGACATATAACAGTACAATGTAACAAATTGGCACAAAACGGAAAGAAAAAGAGTATGTTGACAATCTAATTTTGGCTTTGACAAAAAAAGGGAGTTACGTATATCTTCATAACAAGATCAATCCTTCATTACAACAGCGAGGACTCATGCATTTAGTCACACAGTTAGTTTTCAGTAGCTTCATATCAAATGAAGGACAGGTCAGTCTAACCAACTAGCCTGATGATGGATGAACATGAAACACTTCCCATTTCTCTCTTCATTTGTGTCTTCATTTCTAGTTCTTTTTCTTCAGCTTAAACAGACATCATGTTAATGTAATACTTCAGGGTTTATTTTTTTTAAACAAACTTCATGACTTCCAGAGCTGTACTTCAGACCGCTCTGGATTCCTTGACCTTCAAATCATTTTTCATACTAAAATATATTATTGTATCAATTCAAACTACAGTATTGTACACTACAATGTGTGTAATAAATAATCATAAAGAAATATAAAAATAAGACACATAAATATAAAAAGTCCTATAAAACCTAAATAGGTACACTTTTATCAGTGAAAAGGGTTCTAATACTGCCATTGTTGAAAATGCACACACATTTAAAAAAAACTAAAGCCAAACTGAAAAATAATTATGTAACACTGTTAGGTAAAATCAACTGAAACACTTAATAAAACACAGGGATCGTATTCACTAACATTTGTTACCTGAAGTGAGGGTTAGTTTGCCACCATTTTTTAAAACAAGTGCACTCAACTAATAATGGCTGACACTCCAACACAGCAAAATCCCCTTAAATACTGTAAAAACCTTTCCTATCCATCTTATTCTCTCTTTGTTCCTGTTTGTTCACACACACATTCATGCTATTGTCCTAGTCCCAAATGGCCACTTTATCCCTACATAGTGTAGTACTTTGGACCAGACCCCTATAGTGCACCAATAGGTAATATGATGCCATTTGGGACGAAGCACAAGTTAACTAAAAATGAGTCCAAGCAAGTAAACAAACATTATTCAAAATGGGCCTTGCGCAGATTGAAAGACGTACTGGCTACATCCGTGAAGTAAAAATAACACTGTTCTTGCATAAGGCTGGAGGCATTGGGGCGGGGTACAGCGCAGAACTGCCCCCCTCCTGCTTCATATGACCCTATAACACTGATGATCGTTGATTAACAACTAACCAAACCAAAAACAAGGGGTACGTCCCAATAATCTCGCCTTTCTCCAAACTTGTTCTCTTCCCTTCATGGATTTGAAAGCAAAGGACTGGTATACAAAATATTGTGGAAACTCCCTCTAGTTTAGCCCATGCTTACACCAATCCAATGCTTTTACATTTGTGGGGAGTAGTAAACAAGTGCAGACTTCAGGAAGAAGGAGAGATTATTGGGACGCGACCAAGGAGAAACGTGATAAGAATGCTGGATTTGAGGTTGTGACACCTTCCCTGATAGGACAGTTTGGTTATGGCGTCAGATGCCACATCATCATCCCCACCATCTCACCCCTCCCTAGCCTGGTCCCAGATCTGTTTGTGCTCTTGCCAATTCCATTGCTGTCCTTGACAAGCCAAACATGGCATGACAATGAGTGACAAGGAGTTAACATGATAGTACAAACAGACTAACCCCCTCCCACCCATACCCCAGAATCCTCTTTTCTTCTTAAGGCTAACAATCCAACTGAAAACAAAATGCTATGCTAAGGTTAGCTAACATAAAGAAGATCTATAGCTAGTGTGTACATAATCATACTAAAGGGTGAACAACACATCATGAGGCATGTTTTATCCATAGGTAAACCAGGAATACTGTAGTGCAGAGTTTTTTTTTTTTTTAGAACTCAATAAAATACAGATTTTAGCAAACACCGTCATTGGGCAATAAAAAGGTATAGAAATCTTTGTTCAACTGTACAGGTTAAAAGGTTAAAACATGAGCGGCAAAATTAGTAATAACATTGACAAACAGAAATTACCTGGGATCGAATGTCTCACTCTCAGTAACAAAAGTCCATGGGTGTTTGTTTTCTTTCTTTTAAAATGTATAATACTTCTATAAACAAGGTCTAAGTAACACTGATTTTCTTCCACAAATAAAAGTCACTGATTTATTGTCTAGTTCAGGCACACCTGGGATTGAACACAGTAGTGGACCGACAACACACCATCAACATGGCAGCCATGTTTGTTTTGTTTCTTCTTTTGACAACAAGACAAGATTTTCCTGTCTTGATATTTGACACCTTTTGATTTCCATTTTCAACACAAAATGTATTTTTCATTCACGGTTCATCTTGTTTTCCTCTGTTTCTTTCTGTCCATTTTCTAAGCATCTTTAATGTTCTCCTTGTCCACATGCAGATCTTTGTCCTCTGTTTCCATAGCTTACACTGTTGCCAAAGTTTCCTTCTCTGCCACTCCTTCCTCCTCCTCCCCTTCTACATCTCCCATCACCTGTACCTCCATCCCCTCCTCCTCCTCTTCCTCATACACATCCTCCTGCTGTACAGACTCCTCTCTGCTCTCTTCCTCCTCTTCTTCCTCTCTCCTCCATTCCTCTTCCTCCACCTCCTCCTGGTGCGCCTCCTCCTCTCTCCGCCCTTCTTCCTCCTCCTCTCTCCTCCCTTCCTCCTCTTCCTCACACACCTGCTCCTGCTGTACAGACTTCTCTTCCTCTCTGCTCCCTTCCTCCTTATTTTCCTGCTGTCCTTCCTCCTCTTCCTCATGTGCCTCCTCCTCTCTGCTCCCTTCTTCCTCATCCTCTTGTCTCTCCTCCCCAAACTCCTCCACCTCGTAGATCTCACTCTCTTCATCATCCTCGCCCACCTGCACCACCCGTATGTCGTCCATGCTCATGGCTTCCATGCCCTCCTTCTCTCCCTCCTCTTCCTCCAGCTCCTCCTCACTCTCCCTCTCGTCTGAGTCCAGTTGGGAGGGAGGGGAGGTGGGCCGGCTGTCTGACTGCTGCTCCTCTGTTTGGGGGCTCATTTCGGGGCTCATTCCGAGCCGACGCCCCACCTGACGATCTCCCTGGGGCTCCTTCTTGCAGTATGAGTATCGGTGGTTCATGTGCTGGGAGTAGGAGCCCGAGTGGGAGAAACACTTGCCACACTTGTCACACCGGTAGGGTTTCTCTCCGGAGTGCAGACGCGTGTGTTCTATCAAGTGGTGCTTGTGTTTGAAGGCTTTGTTGCAGATGCCGCACTCGTGTGGCCGTTTTCCTGAAAACAGAAGAGAAGAAGAGAGAAGAATAGATTACTTTAGTGCCCAATGTACATGGATGTTTAACAGAAACTTCTGCTTTATTTAAACCCCTCTGAAAGACACACAGACACATACCGAGTTTGGGTTGGAAAAGTTGGAGAGAGAAACTTCTCCATTAAACACACCACATAGGTGTCTGCTTAAACCTGTGTAAAAGTTTTTTTCGGGGGTGAGAAATCAATCCGTAACCCATTACTCTTGATTTGCTGTGTGTGTGTGTGTGTGCACTGCTTTTACCATTACATTAGTTCTGTCACTGTCTACATTACACTGACCTGCCTGTAGACTTACTAACTGTGAAACCAACAGCATTTGTTATGGAAACAATATCATAACACAAACCCTCACAATTATATATACTGAACAAAAATATAAATGCAACGAGCGGGCCCTCATCGACCACTTCCGGTGCCTTACAAATTGGTGCATTCAACTTATGATAGCCAGTGGGACAACCATATTTTTATTTTATTTTTTTAATGGAGGGGGTAGAAGGATTACTTTATACTATTCCAGGTATTCCTTAAAGAGGTAGGGTTTCAAGTGTCTCCGGAAGGTGGTCAGTGACTCCTCTGTCCTGGCGTCGTGGGGGAGCTTGTTCCACCATTGGGGTGCCAGAGCAGCAAATAGCTTTGACTGGGCTGAGCGGGAACTGTGCTTCTGTAGAGGTAGGGGAGCTAGCAGGCCAGAGGTGGATGAACGTAGTGCCCTCGTTTGGGTGTAGGGTCTGATCAGAGCCTGAAGGTAAGGAGTTGCCGTTCCCCTCACAGCTCCGTAGGCAAGCACCATGGTCTTGTAGTAGATGCAAGCCTCAACTGGAAGCCAGTGGAGTGTGCGGAGGAGCGGGGTGACATGAGAGAACTTGGGAAGGTCGAACACCAGACGGGCTGCAGCATTCTGGATAAGTTGTAAGGGTTTAATGGCACAGGCAGGGAGCCCAGCCAACAGCGAGTTGCTGTAATCCAGACGGGAGATGACAAGTGCCTGGATTAGGACCTGTGCCGTTTTCTGTGTAAATTAGGGTCGTACTCTGCGAATGTTGTAGAGCATGAACCTGCAGGATCGGGTCACGCTTTGATGTTAGCAGAGAACGACAGGGTGTTGTCCAGGGTCACACCAAGGTTCTTTGCACTCTGGGAGGAGGACACAATGGAGTTGTCAACCGTGATGGCGAAATCATGGAGCGGGCAGTCCTTCCCCGGGAGGAAGAGCAGCTCCGTCTTGCCGAGGTTCAGCTTGAGGTGGTGATCCGACATCCACACTGATATGTCTGCCAGACATGCAGAGATGCGATTCGCCACCTGGTTATCAGAAGGGGGAAAGGAGAAAATTCATTGTGTGTCATCTGCGTAGCAATGATAGGAGAGACCATGTGAGGATATGACAGAGCCAAGTGACTTGGTGTATAGAGAGAATAGGAGAGGGCCTAGAACTGAGCCCTGGGGGACACCAGTGGTGATAGCACGTGGTGCGGAGACAGATTCTCGCCACGCCACCTGGTAGGAGCGACCTGTCAGGTAGGACGCAATCCAAGAGTGAGCAGCGCCGGAGATGCCCAACTCGGAGAGGGTGGAGAGGAGGATCTGATGGTTCACAGTATCAAAGGCAGCGGATAGGTCTAGAAGGATAAGAGCAGAGGAGAGCGAGATAGCTTTAGCAGTGTGGAGAGCCTCCGTGACACAGAGAAGAGCAGTCTCAGTTGAATGACCAGTCTTGAAACCTGACTGGTTTGGATCAAGAAGGTCATTCTGAGAGAGATAGCAGGAGAGTTGGCTAGAGACGGCACGCTCAAGAGTTTTGGAGAGAAAATAAAGAAGGGATACTGGTCTGTAGTTGTTGACATCGGAGGGATCGAGTGTAGGTTTTTTTGAGGAGGGGTGCAACTCTCGCTCTCTTGAAGACGGAAGGGACATGGCCAGCGGTCAAGGATGAGTTGATGAGCGAGGTGAGGTAAGGGAGAAGGTCTCTGGAAATGGTCTGGAGAAGAGAGAAGGGGATAGGGTCAAGCGGGCAGGTTGTTGGGCGGCCGGCCGTCACAAGTCGCAAGATTTCATCTGGAGAGAGAGGGGAGAAAGAAGTCAAAGCATAGGGTAGGGCAGTGTGAGCAGGACCAGCAGTGTCATTTGACTTAATAAATGAGGATCGGATGTCGTCAACCTTCTTTTCAAAATGGTTGACAAAGTCATCCACAGAGAGGGAGGAGGGAGGGGGAGGAGGAGGAGGATTCAGCAGGGAGGAGAAGGTGGCTTTCTAGGGTTAGAGGCAGAGGCTTGACATTTAGAGTGGTAGAAAGTGGCTTTAGCAGCGGAAACAGAGGAAGAGAATGTAGAGAGGAGGGAGTGAAAAGATGACAGGTCCGCAGGGAGTCTAGTTTTCCTCCATTTCCGCTCGGCTGCCCGGAGCCCTCTTCTGTGAGCTCGCAATGAGTCGTCAAGCCACGGAGGGGAGGACCGAGCCGGCCGGGAGGATAGGGGACATAGAGAGTCAAAAGATGCAGAAAGGGAGGAGAGGAGGGTTGAGGAGGCAGAATCAGGAGATCGGAGGGAGAAGGATTTAGCACAGGGAAGAGATGATAGGATGGAAGAGAAGAGAGTAGCGAGAGAGAGAGAGTGAAGGTTGCGACGGCACATTACCATCTGAGTAGGGGCAGAGTGAGTAGTGTTGGAGGAGAGCGAGAGAGAAAAGGATACAAAGTAGTGGTCGGAGACTTGGAGGGGAATTGCAGTGAGATTAGTAGTAGAACAGCATCTAGTAAAGATGAGGTCAAGCGTATTGCCTGCCTTGTGAGTAGGGGGGGACGGTGAGAGGGTGAGCTCAAAAGAGGAAAGGAGTGGAAAGAAGGAGGCAGAGAGAAATGAGTCAAAGGCAGACGTAGGGAGGTTAAATTCACCCAGAACTGTGAGGGGTGAGCCATCCTCAGGAAAGGAACTTATCAAGGCGTCAAGCTCATTGATAAACTCTCCAAGGGAACCTGGAGGGCGATAAATGACAAGGATGTTAAGCTTGAATGGGCTAGTGACTGTGACAGCATGGAATTCAAATGAGGAGATAGACAGATGGGTCAGGGGAAAAAGAGAGAATGTCCACTTGGGAGAGATGAGGATTCCTGTGCCACCGCCGCGCTGACCAGATGCTCTCGGGGTATGCGAGAACACATGGTTAGACGAGGAAAGAGCAGTAGGAGTAGCAGTGTTTTCTGTGGTAATCCATGTTTCCGTCAGTGCCAAGAAGTCGAGGGACTGGAGGGTAGCATAGGCTGAGATGAACTCTGCCTTGTTGGCCGCAGAACGGCAGGTCCAGAGGCTGCCAGAGACCTGGAACTCCACGTGGTTCGTGCGCGCAGGGACCACCAGATTAGAGTGGCAACAGCCACGTGTTGTGAAGTGTTTGTATGGCCTGTGCAGAGAGGAGAGAACAGGGATAGACAGACACATAGCTGACAGGCTACAGAAAAAGGCTACAATAATGCAAAGGAGATCGGAATGAAATTAACTGAACATCTGGGAAAGCGAGAGAGCGGGGCCTCCCTCACTTACGTTTCAAGGAAAACACTCAAATAAAACTCTCCCAACTTCACTCCCTCCCGTTGTCCTAGGGTCAAAATGACCCGCCACTGTGTTGAAAGAACTTTATTTAATTTTATATTTTTGGGATCATTTGTGAGAAGGAGGCAGTGATACTTTCTTTAAAGTCTCACTGCCTCCTTCTCACAAATGATCCCAAAAATATAAAAAATTAAATAAAGTTGGTTCAACACAGTGGCGGGTCATTTTGACCCTAGGACAACGGGAGGGTTAAAAATTATAATTGTTGTAAACTACAGCGGTTCAATGTTTTCTAGGAATAGACTCTAACTTAGTTTATTCAGCTAGCTAACTTGGTACAGTATTCTTTCGGACATCTACGAGAGGATGTCCGAAGGGAGCTAGCCTGCCGGGACACCACGTTGTCTTTCGATAAGCGGGCGTTACGCACAGAGCCATCTCCACCTCAGTGTCCAGCTGGGCTGCAGTACGTGCCTTCTCTTGTCCTTGACCGTCTGATCTATTGTGCACACACGTCCCACTCCTCTGGTTACCCAGGTATCGGTCGTACAGTGTGCTGCCTGACCGGAAAGTACTGGTGGCCTACCTTGGCTAAGGACTGCTCGGTGTGCGCCCAGAGTAAGGCACCTAGGCACCCTAGGACTTTACCAGTTTCACAATGGCCATGGTTCCACTTGTGTATTGACTTCCTTACTGATCTTCCCTCTCTCAAGGTAACACCACCATCCTGGTCGTTGTGGACCGCTTTTCCAAAGCCTACTGCCTCCATCTCTGCCCGGTCTCCCCACGGCCCTGCAGACTGCGGAGGCCCTGTTTACGCACGTCTTCCGGCACTACGGGGTGCAAGAGGACATAGTGTCTGACCGGCGTCCCCATTTCACATCCAGGGTCTGGAAGGCGTTCATGGAACGTCTGGGGGTCTCGGTCAGCCGAGACCTCTGGTTTTCACCCCGAGTCTAATGGGCAGGTGGAACGGGTGAATCAGGATGTGGGTAGGTTCCTGCGGTCTTACTGCCAGGACCGGCCGGGGGAGTGGTCGGTGTTCTTGCCATGGGCCGAATTTGCCCAGAACTCTCTCCGCCACTCCTCCACTAACCTAACACCATTTCAATGTGTTTTAGGTTATCAGCCGGTTCTGGCACCATGGCATCAGAGCCAGACCGAGGCTCCTGCGGTGGATGACTGGTTTCGGCGCGCGGAGGAGACGTGGAACGCTGCTCACGTCCACCTCCAACGCGCCGTGCGTCGCCAGAAGGCCAACGCTGACCGCCACTGCAGTGAGGCCCCGGTCTTTGTACCGGGTGATCGGGTCTGGCTCTCGACCCGGAATCTGCCCCTCCGCCTGCCCTGCCGGAAGCTGAGCCCGCGGTTTGTGGGGCCGTTCAAAGTCCTGAGGAGAATAAACGAGGTTACTTATAGGTTACTACACCCTCCAGATTACCGCATTAACCCCTCGTTCCATGTGTCTCTCCTCAGGCCGGTGGTTGTTGGTCCGCACCATGACATCGAGGGGGCCCCGGAGTACTCCATCCGTTCCATCCTGGGGGGCCTTCAGTACCTCGTGGAGTGGGAGGGGTACGGTCCGGAGGAGCGGTGCTGGGTCCCGGTGAGGGATATCCTCGATCCCTCCCTGTTGCGGGATTTCCACCGTCGCCATCCGGCTCGCCCTGCTCCGCGTCCTCCTGGTCGTCCCCGAGGCCGGTGTCGGCCCGCTGCTGGTACTGTCACGACTTCCTCCGAGGCTGCCTCCTCTCCTTGTTTGGGCAGGCTTCGGCGTTCATCGTCACCGGCCTTCTAGCCACTGCCGCTCCTCATCTCATCATTCCATTTGTTTTGTCTTGTTTATTACACCCACCTGGTTCATATCCCCTCATCAGTACCTGTATAACTGCCCCCTTGTCTTTGTGTGTGATTGTTTATTGTGGAGGATAGAGTAGCTCGGTGGAGCTCTGTGTATTTTGTATGCTGGGATATTTCCCCTTGTGCCTTGTATTTTTCAGTGTGCCTTTTTTGCGCACTTGAGTGTTCTGATGCATTACTGCGTAACTTTGTGCTTCAGAATAAATCCTGTTATTCTGTGATTTACCCTCCTGCGCCTGACTCCTTCCAAATCACCTCATCACAGTAGTCATAGCTGGACCAGACCAACACCCACCTGCCCTCTCAGAATAGAATAGAGCACTGCTAATTGTAAACAGACTTTGTGTCCCAAATGGCACCCTATTCTCCTATGGGCCCTGGTCAAAAGTAGTGCACTACTAGGGTGCCTTTTGTGATGCACACAGAGCCTTTAACGCCAAATCCAAATCTCATCAAAGTGCTGGAGCCATTGGTTACGCATGCATCCCATAGGAAATAATTAATGTGTGTTTTAGGAGGACATTAGTTGGTTTAAAGATGCACTATGCAGAAAAATCGCTCCGTCATTTCCTGATTGCAAAAATTCGAATAGTTCGCCTAATTTCAGTTTATGTGACAAAACAAGCAGTTATTGTGTAGAATCTGTACCATCTTAACCACTGTGAAATATATTTTCCATAACCAAAAATATTGTATTTTCAGCTGTTTGAAGCTGGTGTACCAAACCGAAAGTAAAAGACGCAATAATTAAACATAAGAATGGGAAGCATAGAAATAGTGCACATAGAACAGATCGACCGCTTCTTAGACATGCTTTCAATGCAAATTACAGATCTATAACTCACATTTCTACGTGAAGTTGGTCGGGTCACACAAAAAGTTACATATTGTAGCATTAAGAGAACATTAGCTATGCGGTTTAAGAGGACTATATTAGGCTGTTATACCAGCTTCAGGGAAGAAGCATTGGTTTACCATATGAAAGTAGCAGGTAAAGTAAAGACCATAGTCTTTTAAATGCCTGTCAATGCTATCCCCATTCTGTATATCATGCAAGAAGTGAAGTAATATCTCATAGCACAGACGAGAAGGACTGACATAGGCCAGGCAGCTCTCATTCAAGAGGAAAGAATTATCAGAGTTGAAGTGATGATCTAAGATCAGGTTCCCACCTGTCCATATAATCTTGTTCATCGTGCTCTAAAAGGCAAAGCTGATCCTAAATCCTCACTCCTACTATGAGATGCTTTATACATACGGCCCCTGACCCAATGGACCCGCAACCACCGGGCATATCATTTACCTGTGTGTTCGTATTTATGCCTGAGCAGGGAGCTGCTCTTCTGGAAGATCTTGTCACACAGGTCACAGGCGTACATGCCACTCTCCAGCCGACGCATCTTCTTCTGCGGAGGGGCCGAGTCCGAGTCGTTCTGCTCCTCTACCCCCGACACGCCCTCTGAGCTGGTGTCAGCCTTCTCCTCCTGTCAAAGTAAAAGACAGATGCTTTAATAATTAATTATTATTATTCATTATTTAACTTATAATTTCCCAGTGCTTAAAAAGCTAAATAATGATAAGGCAAAATTGCAAATCTGTACAAATCTGACATTGCTATTACTGTATAATCATGCGAGACTAGACCATAAAAGCAGCAGTATGTAAAACACAGTGTTTCCACTGTCAAAGGCCTTTCTGTCAGTTGTAGTGAGCCAGCAGGAGTACTTAGAGAGATCTCTCTGCCAGACCTGTCTGCCAGACACTGACAGATGTGGGTTTTCAGACAGACTGTGCTGTGAGCCGCTCACGCGTATAAACATACGAGGATTCATTCTGCTAGTCTTCTTTTTCACACACACTAGTATGCACGCATGCACACACACACACACACACACACACACACACACACACACACACACACACACACACACACACACACACACACAGACACACACACACACACACCCACCATCCCCTGACTCCTACAGGAAGAATCCAACTCAACTCCAGGCTGCGGCAGATAATTCTGTCTGCTGTCATGCACGCATGGAGTATTAGGTAACTTCACCTGGTACATACATCATCCAGGCCAGGGAAGCCTGGAGGGAACCCAAACCATTCAGCCAGGACTGCTTTCATTTTTCCACAGACAGTGAGAATGCATTCCAAATTGCAGAGCACTATGGGCCCTGGTCAAAAGTACTACATTATATAGGGAATAGAGTACCATTTGAGACGCAGACTGACTCCTTGGGGCTGGGTTATTCAGGATAGTCAGTAAAGCTGCAGGAAACTAATGGAAACTCACAGTGCATTCCTTCCACAGTGTTCTTCTGCTCTGCTCTTCTACTGAATCAATGTGTGCTGTTAGACATAACAGACTCCTCTGTTGGTGTCTGTACAGTGTGTGTGTGTGTGTGTGTGTGTGTGTGTTTGTGGTGTGTGTGTGGTATCCCTCTCCTTCACTGATTGATTTCCCCCTAATAGTAATGAATAACTGTCTTGTGTATCTCTTCATATTGTCTCATCTCACACATTTCCAACATTCTGAATAGCTTGCTCACAAACCAACCTGGAAGCCGTTGAGTATGACGGTCTTCTGGGCTCCTTCGGCCCCAGTGGCGTTGCTGCCTGCTGTAGTGGTGTATGTGTAGGTGAGCTGGGGGATGAGGATAGTCCGTTTGGTGGTGCCAGTGGAGATGGCCCTGAGGCAGGACATGCCGCTGCCCTGGTTGGTGATGGCTACTAGCTGGGTGGTCATGATGTTAACCGGGCTGGAGGTGGCCATCTGGGGTGGGGAGGTGACGTAGATGGTGTTGGTGGTTCCCTGAGCCTGGAGCTGGGCCTGGAGCTGGGGATGGAGCTGGGGATGGAGCTGGGGATGGAGCGTCTCCTTCTTCAAACAGGTGAGGTTGAGGGGTTGCTCCTGGGGGACATGGGGGACCTGGGGCTCTGATTGGGGCTGCTTGGGAAGGGACAGGTCCAGGGGAAGATCTTGAGACTCGCCCTCCGAGTCCTCCTCCGTTTTCACGATGACCAGGCCGCTGGAGGAGAGGTTTAGTGGTGAGGGACCCGAGGCTGAGACCAAGGGGGAGGCGGAGGTCGAGGCAGGGGAACTGTTGGGAGGTTGGGAAAATGATGTCTCCTGGGTTTGGGCCGAGGCAAGTTGCTCCTCTATCTGCTCTCCGCTCTTCTCTTGGGATTCCTGGGTCTCTGTGCTGGGTTCTGCTGAAAGTTGAGGGGAAGAGGAACCAGGAGGCTCGACGGTAATCTGACCGGACCGCATCTTCTCAAACCATTTCTTGACTATGACCACGGGCAAGCTGACGTTGTCGGAGATCTTGGCCAGCTCTTCCTCGGAGGGCTCTGCGTTTAAGGCGAAGTAGGCCTTGAGGAGGGAGAGCAGGTTCTTCAGAGGGGGCTGGCCTGGTGTTATCCCTGATTCTGCAAGCAGGGCGGCGATAGAGGGATCCAGGGGGCTGCCGTCGCCCCCCTCCCCATTGGTAGGTTTACAGTGCTGGAGCATGTGTAGTGCATCCAAACCACCAGGACAGTCATCACACAGCAGACATGTTGTCTTGCCTGTCTGGGCCTTTGGTGTCTCACCCTCCTTACTCTGCTCTGCCTCGGTCTGAGCCTCCTCTGTCTCCATCTCCTTCTCAGACTCAGGCTCAGAGTCGGGCTGCTCGGTCTTGACGATGCTGAGGTCCTGGGAGAGTTTCTCTGTTACTTTGGAGGCTGGCTGTGTGTTTGTGGTGGTGGTGGTGGTGGGGGCAGGGGGAGGCTCCTTCTTGAGGAGCTGAGGTGCGCTGGGCTGTTGGGCCAGTTTGGGCTCCAGGGTGTAGTTAATAATGATCTTGGTGGTTCCGTCCTGGTCTACGAAGCCAGGCAGGCTGATGGCTGAGATGACCTGTTGCCCAGCTTGCCCCACCACCCCCTGCTTGGACGTCCCCAGCACCTGGCGCAACACGTTCCCATCCATGGCCACCTTGTAAATAAAAAGGTCCACAATGGAAATAAGAAACCTTTTTTTGTGTTATCCTTGATGAGTAGTGGTACTAAAGCTTATTGTTAAAATGTGTAAAAGTCACTTGGATGATAGATACAGCAACAGCAAGGTTAACAAATGACCACAACATCAAGGGGCACCATACAGTAGCTAGATTGAGTCATTTCTGACCACAAGGGGCCCTTTAAACCTTTTTGTGTTATTTTGGATTATTTTAAATGCATGGTTGAATTCTGTTTTTAAATCACCAAATAAATACAAATCAAACCTTGAGTACGTTCTGCAGGTCGCTGAGATTAATACTGATAGGAGACATCAAACCAACGGTGGGCAGTACCACCGTCTGGACCATGCCCTGGGGCAGCGTCGTGCCCTGGGGTACCGCCACGCCACCGGTAAACACTGTCCCGTTAGTCCCCGCTGCCCCGTTAGGCCCCACCGCCACCGGCTTGTACTCATATTCCACCGGCTCTGATTTGATCTGGTTGAGGGGGAGCTGCTCCTGAAGGGGCTTGCCATCTGTCTTCTCCCCCCGGAGGAGCAGTCGGGCAGGGGCTACGGCAGCAGTGCCGGAAAGCTGGGTCTGGGTGGTGGGGGTCTGGGAGGCCTTGATGACTGGTCGGGGGGTACCGTTGACAGGCACCATGCCAACACACTTCTTACTGCTGATGTGGGAGCTGTAGGACCCTGAGTGGGAAAACCGCTTCTTACAGTTGGGGCACTCGTATGGCTTCTCTCCTGCGAGAAATTAGTAGAATAATAAGAATAGAGTAATCGAATAAAGCTACTTCCAGGAAACATAAGGTTTGTGTCCCAAATGGCACCCTATTCCCTATATAGTGCACTACTTTCGACACCTATGGGCCCTGGTCAGAAGTAGTGCATTACATGGGGAATAGGGTGCCATTTGGGATGCAGATTAACAAACAGGCTGAGGTAATGGAGTCATGTCCCTGAAGCCAATAGCATCAGAATTATGACACATTGGCGAGAAGGACAGATTCAATAATTATCGTAATCAAGAATCTGAAATTATAGAGCTGCATATTATAAACATATTAAAGGAAATGTTTAGTTAGGTACATCTGGACCAACAGTGCTGTGAATATGGGTGAGTCACTAGGGTTCTGTACCAAATGGCACCCTATTCCCTATAGCCTATGGTGCACTACCTTTGACCAGGTCTGCGTCCCAAATGGCCGATAGGGCTCTGGTCAAAAATAGTGCACTATATTAGAGAATAGGATAGCATTTGGGACTCAGCCCATGTGATTCATCCCATGTGTGTGTTGCCACGGTGACCAAGGTGATGCCAGTATTACTCACCGCTGTGAATGCGCAGGTGCTCCTTCAGGTGGTGCTTGTATTTAAAAGCCTTGGAACACTCTGTGCACATGAACTTCCTATTCCCCCCTGTTGTTGTCGTGGTTTGGGGCACGTGGCGCTAGCAGACAGACAGAAGGGCAGACAGCGGTGTGAGGACACTCTCCAATCAACGGGTACAGCGTAGTTCATGTTTGCTTCCCAAATGGCACCCTATTCCCTATGCAGTACACTACTTTTGACCAGGGTCCATAGGGCTCTGGTCAAAAGTAGTGCAAAGTAGTGCGGTATATAGGGAATATCATGCCATTTGGGACACAGACTACTTGTTTGTTGTGCATGGTGAGAAGACTCTTCAGTCAATGTGTACAGTGTAGTTAATGTGTTCATTGTGCATGGGGATGTTTTGGTCTGAGTGCTTATATTACATTGTCCTAGAATGTCACAACAGTACTCTGTCTAAAGTCAGAGCATGCTCTTGTTGCTGTCTGAAGGATGTGCAATGCATTCCCAGTCAACAGTAATAGTAGTCCTGTGTGGCTCAGTTGGTAGAGCATGGCGCTTGTGACGCCAGGGTTGTGGGTTCAATTCCCACAGGGGACCAATACAAAATAGTATGAAAACGTATGCAGGCGCCTCCCGAGTGGCGCAGCGCTTGAGGCGTCACTACAGATCTGGGTTTGATACCGGGCTGTGTCGCAGCCGGCCGCGACCTGGTGACCCATGAGGTGAAGCACGATTGGCCCAGCGTAGTCTGGGTTAGGGGAGGGTTTGGCCGGCTGGGATGTCCTTGTCCCATCACGCTCTAGTGACTCCTGTGGCGGGCCAGGTGCATGCACGCTGACACGGTTGCCAGTTGTACAGTGTTTCCTCCAACACATTGGTGCGGCTGGCTTCCGGGTTAAGCGAGCAGTGCTCAAGAAGCAGTGCGGCTTGGCAGGGTTGTGTTTCGGAGGATGCATGGCTCTCCCGAGTCCGTACGGGAGTTGCAGTGATGGCACAAGACTGTAACTATCAATTGGGGAGAAAAAGGGGTAAAAACAAAGGTATGCAGTTGCTCTGGATAAGGACATCATGTGATACAGATACATTCTTAAAATTGCTCTGTCAAAGAATAAAGGGAGAATTCTTTACAGTACCACTTAAACATTTAACGGGTCAGCTAAAATGTTGTGTGCATCCCAAATGGCTGACCATACACTTCACTAAAAGCCTGAGGACCTTAGTCCCACACGTACGTCACTTCCTGATCTCGCGACACAGTTGGCATCAGTTGCTGGGATTGCTAGTCTCTGTCCAGTGATCCTGCCGACAAACGACGGGTCTGAGGAGC
Organism: Coregonus clupeaformis; assembly: GCF_020615455.1. NCBI lineage: Eukaryota > Metazoa > Chordata > Actinopteri > Salmoniformes > Salmonidae > Coregonus > Coregonus clupeaformis. The sequence continues at coordinate 19,625,728 of NC_059205.1, forward strand.
TATTTGGTGTTGCAGCTAGCCTAGCTGCTAGCTAGCAGCATATCAAGCTAGCAGGGTTAGCCATTGTGGCTGGGACCGCGGATTGTCCCGGGTGTGTGGATGTCTAGATCCCTGCTGTTTGTTGTTTTCAATCTTCCCTGTGACCTGCCCTGTCTGGAACTGCAAGGAGTAACAGCGTAACCTACGTTGCTAGCTACCATGACAAAGACCAAAGCCGGCGGGAGTACCGTTGTCAAGGACAGTGGTGTCTCTCTATCACACGTGAAGGATCTTTTAAACAAACAAAAAGAGTTCTACAAGCAGTTATTACAACAACAAGAAAATAGCTTAAAGTGCTTTGTCCAAATACTGGTGGATTCGACTAATAAAAGAATGGACGACCTGACCAGAGCGGTCCAGGACCTAAAGAACAGTTTGCAGTTCTCCTAGGGTCAGCTCGATGAGTTGAAACAGGAGAACGGCAAGATTACATCAATCTGTAAGTCATTGAGAGAGGACATCAGTTCTGTCTGTGAATCCATGATAACAATGATAATCTCGAGGGACAATCAAGGCGTAACAACATGGTTGTGGACGGAATTGCAGAATCTCCACATGAGATCTGGACGGAGTCTGAGGACAAAGTGAGGGAAATGATCTCTGTGAAATTGAAGATGGACCACATGAAGATTGAGGTGGAGCGCGCCCACAGGACTGGAAAACCCACCACCGGCCCAGGTGGCAGGCCCAGGCCGACAGTGGTCATGTTCCTGAGGTTCAAGGACAAGGTAGCTGTTCTGGAAAGAGCCAAGAACTTGAGAATAACGTATATCTTTCTCAACGAGGACTATCCTGAAGCTGTGCGCCAGAAGAGGAAAGAACTTATCACAGCCATGAAAGCTGCCAGAGCGTGTGGGGACATTGCTTACATCTACTATGACAGGCTCATTGACCACCCTCCCTCCCAGGAGCCTGGAAGGGATGAGAGAGCCAAGCCTATGGGTTCGTAGCTTCAACCCCGCAGCACACACACACAATAATTGATTAATGGACTGCTGAATGTATATTTTTTTCTCTTGCTTTGTTTGCTCTTTCCAGTATTATGTCTATCTCTGATAAGCTACCCAGGAAAGGGCTGAAAATAGCCCATATTAATATATGTAGCCTTAGAAATAAGGCTCATGAAATCAATAACTTGCTAACATCAGATAACATTCATATATTAGCGATTTCTGAGACTCACTTAGATAATTCCTTTGATGATACAGCAGTAGCAATACAAGAATATAACATCTATAGAAGAAACAGAAATGCTTATGGGGGAGGTGTTGCTGTATATATTCAGAGCCATATCCCTGTAATGCTTAGAGAAGATCTTATGTCAAGTGTTATTGAAGTGTTGTGGTTGCAGGTTCACTTGCCACTTCTAAAGCCTTTTCTTTTGGGGTGTTGCTATAGGCCACCAAGTGCGAACAGTCAGTATTTAAATAATATGTGTGAAATGCTTGATAGTGTATGTGATGTAAACAGACTGGTCTTGGGGACCTGAATATTGACTGGTTTTCATCAAGCTGTCCGCTCAAGAGGAAGCTTCTTACTGTAACCAGTGCCTGTAATCTGGTTCAGGTTATTAATCAACCTACCAGGGTGTTTACAAACACTACAGGAACAAGATCATCCACATGTATCGATCACATTTTTACTAATACTGTAGAACTTTGTTCTAAAGCTGTATCCGTACCAATTGGATGCAGTGATCACAATATAGTGGCTATATCGAGGAAAGCCAAAGTTCCAACAGCTGGGCCTAAAATAGTGTATAAGAGATCATACAAAAGTTTTTGCTGTGGATGATGTAAAAAATATTTGTTGGTCTGATGTGATTAATGGCACCACAACAAACCTGCCAAGAGAGGGCCGCCCACCAAAACTCACGGACCAGGCAAGGAGGGCATTAATCAGAGAGGCAACAAAGAGACCAAAGATAACACTGAAGGAGCTGTAAAGCTCCACAGTGGAGATTGGAGTATCTATCCATAGGACCACTTTAAGCCATACACTCCACAGAGCTGGGATTTACAGAAGAGTGGCCAGAAAAAAGCCATTGCTTAAAGAAAAAAATAAGCAAACACGTTTGGTGTTTGCCAAAAGGCATGTGGGAGACTCCCCAAACATATGGAAGAAGGTACTCTGGTCAGATGAGACTAAAATTGAGCTTTTGGCCATCAAGGAAAACGGTATGTATGGTGCAAACCCAACACCTCTCATCACCCCGAAAACACCATCCCCACAGTGAAGCATGGTGGTGGCAGCATCATGCTGTGGGGATGCTTTTCATCGGCAGGGACTGGGAAACTGGTCAGAATTGAAGGAATGATGGATGGTGCTAAATACAGGGAAATTCTGGAGGGAAACCTGTTTCAGTCTTCCAGAGATTTGAGACTGGGACGGAGGTTCACCTTCCAGCAGGACAATGACCCTTAGCATACTGCTAAATAAACACTTGAGTGGTTTAAGGGGAAACATTTCAATGTCTTGGAATGGCCTAGTCAAAGCCCAGACCTCAATCCAATTGAGAATCTGTGGTATGACTTAAAGATTTCTGTACACCAGTGAAACCCATCCAACTTGAAGGAGCTGGAGCAGTTTTGCCTTGAAGAATCAGCAGAAATCCAAGTGGCTAGATGTGCCAAACTTATAGAGACGTACCCCAAGAGACTTGCAGCTGTAATTGCTGCAAAAGGTGGCTTTACAAAGTATTGACTTTGGGGGGTGAATAGTTATGCACGCTTAAGTTTTCTGTTTTTTTGTCTTATTTCTTGTTTGTTTCACAATAAAAAATAATTTTGCATCTTCAAAGTGGTAGGCATGTTGTGTAAATCAAATGATACAAACCCCCAAAAAATCAATTTTAATTCCAGGTTGTAAGGCAACAAAATAGGAAAAATGCCAAGGGGGGTGAATACTTTCGCAAGCCACTGTAAGTCTGGCTACACATCTGACTGGTTGACTTACTGCAAATTGAGAAATTATGTGACTAAACTCAACAAAAAGAGGAAGAAACTGTATTATGAAGCCAAAATCAATGATATAAAGAATTAAATGAAATTATGGGTAGAAAGACGAATTCAACTCCATCTTTCATCGAATCAGATGGCTTATTCATCACAAAACCATTTGATGTTGGCAGTTATTTTAATGATTACTTCATTGGCAAAGTGGGCAAACTTAGGCAGGAAATGCCAACAATGAACAGTGAGCCATCGTATTCATGCATAAAAAAAACAAATAATGAAAGAAAAGCATTGCAAGTTTTAATTTTGTAAAGTTAGTGTGGGAGAGGTGTAGAAATTATTGTTATCGATCAATAATGACAAACCTCCTGGCATTGACAACTTAGATAGAAAGCTACTGAGGATGGTAGCTGACTATATTGCCACTCCTATCTGTCATATCTTTAATGTTGAGTCTAACTGTAAGTCGCTCTGGATAAGAGCGTCTGCTAAATGACTAAAAATGTAAAATGTAAAAATGAGTGCCCTTTCCTATAAGCTTGCTGCCAGCTCTGGAAAAAATTGTGTTTGACCAAATACAATGCTATTTCTCTGTAAACAAATTAACAACAGACTTTCATCATGCTTATAGGGAAGGACACTCAACATGTACTGCACTGACACAAATGACTGATGATTGGTTGAAAGAAATGGATAATAAGAAGATTGTGGGAGCTGTACTGTTAGATTTCAATGCAGCCTTTGATATTATTGACCATAACCTGTTGTTAAAAAAACGTATGTGTTATGGTTTTTTAACCTCTGTCATATGGCGGATTCAGAGCTATCTATCTAATAGAACTCAAAGAGTTTTCTTTAATGGAAGCTTCTCTAATGTCAAACATGTAAAGTGTGGTGTACCACAGAGCAGCTCTCTAGGCCCTCTACTCTTTTCTATTTTTACCAATGACCTGCCACTGGCATTAAACAAAGCATGTGTGTCCATGCATGCTGATGATTCAACCATATACGCATCAGCAACCACAACTAATGAAGTCACCGAAACCCTTAACAAAGAGTTGCAGTCGGTTTTGGAATGGGTGGCCACTAATAAACAGCTCCTGAACATCTCTAAAACTAAGAGCATTGTATTTGGTACAAATCATTCCCTAAGTTCTAGAACTCAGCTGAATCTGGTAATGAATTGTGTGGCTGTTGAACAACTTGAGGAGACTAAATTACTTGGGGTTCCCTTAGATTGTAAACTATCATGGTCAAAACATATAGATTCAATGGTTGTAAAGATGGGGAGAGGTCTGTCCGTAATAAAGAGATGCTCTGCTTTTTTGACACCACAATCCAAAAAGCAACTTCTGCAGGCTCTAGTTTTGTCTAATCTTGATTATTGTCCAGTCGTGTGGTCCAGTGCTGCAAGGGAAGACCTGGTTAAGCTGCAGCTGTCCCAAAACAGAGCGGCACGTCTTGCTCTGATATAAATACTATGCATGCCAGTCTCTCTTGGCTAAGAGTTGAGGAGAGACTGACTGCATCACTTCTTCTTTTTATAAGAAACATTAATGTGTTGAAAATCCCAAATTGTTTGCATAGTCAACTTACACACAGCTCTGACACACACACTTACCCCACCAGACATGCCACCAGGGGTCTTTTCACAGTCCCCAAATCCAGAACAAATTCAAGAAAGCGTACAGTATTATATAGAGCCATTATTGCATGGAACTCTGTTCCCTCTCATATTGCTCAAATAAACAGCAAACCTGGTTTAAAAAAACAGATAAAGCAACACCTCACGGCACAACGCCTCTCCCCTATTTGACCTAGATAGTTTGTGTGTATGTATTGATATGTAGGCTACGTGTGCCTTTAAAAAAATTTGTATGTAGTTCTGTCCTTGAGCTGTTCTTGTCTATTAATGTTCTGTATTATGTCATGTTTCATGTTTTGTGTGGACCCCAGGAAGAGTAGCTGCTGCTTTTGCAACAGCTAATGGAGATTCTAATAAAATGCCAAATACCAAATGGCACCCTATTCCCTAAACAGTGCACTATTTTTGTACCAGAGCCCTATGAACCATGGTAAAAAAAAAAGCACTATATAGGGAATAGGGTGCTATTTGAGACGCAGTCTTAGTTTGTGCCTGGGTCAGCAGACAGTGATAAAGCTAGCGTTGAGTTATGACAGAATTATGAATCGTAATGCAAAACAGAAATCCATAAAGTGAATTTATTCAACAGGAGCAGATAAACATCCAGGAATGTATATGATATATATCAATTGGGAGGACTGCCCACTCTATGATATATTAATGACAGGCAGTCTGTGAGGGGGAGTGAGCTCCAGCAATGACAGCATTAGTGTTGCAAAAGTCTGGTAACTGTCCCAAAACCCACAGGTTTTGTAGAAATCCCAGTTGGGAGATCCCTGGAATCAGGAGGGAATAGGTAGGAAATCCAGAATCCTCCAACTGGGAATCCTCCAATCACAGGGACAGGGACAGACACAGGCACAGAGACAGGACACACACACACACACACACACACACACACACACACACACACACACACACACACACACACACACACACACACACACAGACAGAGCAACATGTTGGTTGTGCTACCTGTACAGGTTCCTTGTGTTGAGTCTTGTGTTGGGTCATATGACGGTCCAGCTGTGTGCGGTAGGCGAAGGTGTAGCTGCACTGGGAGCAGCTGAAGTTGTCCTCGCTCTTCTCGTGACGCAGCTTGATGTGCTCCTTCAGGGCAGTGCAGCGCTTGTAGCCCCGCGAGCAGTACGGACAGGTCAGGAGCTGGGAAAGAGCGTCTGGCGTCCCTGTATATATATATTTAAAAAAAAACATTAAACACAGAGACACGTTTTATGTGCCAAATCACTCAAAAGCTCTGCTATCTCTCTGAAGATAGCTTCATTATGAGTAGATCAATAAGGTACGAGTTCTAAAAGGTGCAGCTATGGATATATTGACAGAGAGAGGGAGAAAGATATAGCCTACGAAACAAAGAAGATGTTTTCGGTGCCTAATCACTCAAAAGCTCTATCATGAGGGTCTCAATTACGAGGGTTGCGGTGCAGTGATGTACCATTCTCGTCTGGGACCCTTCTCTCAGGCATGCTCTTCTGCTCGTCCTCTGGAGCCTCAGGGTAGATGACCGCTGTGTCCCCCTGCTGTAGCATCTCCTCTACCAGGGCATCCTTACCCCCCTCCTCCTCCTCCCCCTCTTCCCCTTCCTCCTCCTCCTCATCCTCCTGTTCAGAGCCACAGTCCTCCTTCACTGCAACACAGGAACACAGGAATACATGGTTTAATATATCAGGAAGCTATTGCAGGTTCATATTGTTTTGTATGTCTAGTTACTCTCTCAAATCTTTGTATCTACAAGGAACTCTTTGCATAAAACCATTATCTGTTAACAGGTTAATGTGGACTAAAACGTCACTGCAAAATATTAGAGTTCCTTCTTAACTTGTCCCCCAAAGCCATGTAAGCTTTAAAATCATTTCAGATCTGGTCTGTAGATTGTGATTCTGTTTAGGCTTGTGGAGACATTAATTCCATGAAACAGTCCTCCCTCCTCCCTCTGTGTCACTAGTCTCTCAGATAATCACAGTACTGTGTGACCAGTCTTCCAGACTGTGCGCAGTGTGACGCCGCAGGGCCTCTGTGACCTCAACCAGCCTTCAACCAGCTCTCCCTTCACACAGTACAGCCATGAATACAGTACAGTACAATACCCTGGGCCAAGATCGCTCTCTCTCTCTCTCTCTCTCTCTCTCTCTCTCTCTCTCTCTCTCTATGTCTCTCTATGTCTCTGTCTCTCTATGTCTCTCTATGTCTCTGTCTCTCTCTCTGTCTCTTTCTGTCTCTCTCATCTCTCTCTCCTCTCTCTCTCTCTCTCATCTCTCTCTCTCCTCACTCTCTCTCTCTCACACATATTACTCACAAACAAACACGCACACAGCATGTTGGATTTCAATACACCCGAAAACAGTGTCTAAAAGCGTAACAATCCCAACCATGACCTGAATATAATGTAAGGATCAAATGAAAACATGCATAAACCAAGTTGATGTAGGCCTATGCCTTACTAATATTCAACAAAGTGAAAGTGTGAGAGGTTAACCATAACCATATAAAACTGCTCCAAGCCTTCACAATGCCTGACTCTTTCCATCGAATAAGGTTGCAGCCCAACAAGCTGACGAAGGCTGTCATCGAAACATGTCAGTTTGACCACTGCTACTGCTGAACAACATAACATACTATTTCAGTGAGTGCAGGATTTCCTTTTCTCTGGCCCAGGTCAGGAATGTCTGCCTGCCATTAGAGTTAGTAGGACTGCCTACTGGACATCCGAACTGAGATCTCACCAGCTGCACCCCTCCCTCCCCTCCTCCCCTCATTCTGGATCACTTCTTCATCTCCTCCTCTCCTCCTGTCCTTCCTTCTCTCCTCCTCCTCTCCTGTATCCCCTCCTCCTCTCCTTCTCATGCCACTCCAACAGGAGAACAGCCTCCACAGTCTACAGTATCACACTGGGCTCTAGCCGCTCCACCGTATGTGACTATTTTGCATTCTGAGGACCTAAATAGCTATTTATACAGTACATGACCTTTGAAGGGCCACAGCCCCACTAACACCCAACTAAACCTTCCTTCCCAGCCCCACTAACACCCCACTAAACCTTCCTTCCCAGCCCCACTAACACCCCACTAAACCTTCCTTCCCAGCCCCACCTCTCCACCTCTCCACCTCTCTAACCACCTACTCACCCTCTACTGCGGACACAACTGTAACATTTGTGTTGTGGAGAATATTACACAACTGTAACATTTCCCCTGTAGACCTGTACTCCCCACGAGGCAGGGAATAAAGGTTAGTGTGTAGGCTACAACTCGCATGTAGGCTGTGTATGAGCTGTCGTAACATAGCTCTACCGTATAGCATTTCTTCTTAGTAACAGCATAGTAACAGATGCAGATCACAGATGTTACAACAACCAACAGGCAATCCCTTAGCCATCCACATGAAAGGATGCAGTCAATTCTTTCAGGACCTTAGTTCTACTGCACTACAGACATTGGTTCATTGAAAAGATAAACTTGAGCACAAGTATTGTAGTGTTCACAAGGTATTGTTATTCTGTTCGACACCTCCTGTCTGAATCTTGGACTCACACCACACTTATGATACACTCACCTACTTGCAAGCCTTAACCAGCTTGACAAAACTGTGTGTTTGAGTTTAAGACAGACAGAGAGAACTTCTAACGCGAGTGGGGCAGGTGTGGCTTCATGACAATGATCAAGAGCAGTTGCTCACCAATATTATTATTATTTTTACCCCCTTTTTCGATCTTGTCTCATCACTGCAACTCCCCAACGGGCTCGGGAGAGGCGAAGGTGGAGTCATGCGTCCTCCAAAACATGACCCGCCTAACCGCGCTCCTTAACCTGGAAGCCAGCTGCACCAACGTGTCGGAGGAAACACTGTTCAACTGGCAACTGGCCTGCCACAAGGAGTCGCTAGAGCACAATGAGCCAAGTAAAGCCCCAAAGGCCAAACCCTCCCCTAACCCGGACGACGCTGGGCCAATTGTGCGCTGTCCTATGGGACTCCTGGCCACGGCCGGTTGTGGCACAGCCCGGGAAATGAACCCGGGTCAGTAGTAACGCCTCTAGCACTGCAATGCAATGCAGTGCCTTAGACCGCTGCGCCACTCGGGAGGCCGCTCACCAATTTGACAGCTCCAACACAGTTACACCTCCGACACGCCAAAACATCAGCTATGCGGGTGTCGGCTATCGCCGGTTAACGCTTGATCTGATTGAATCTAGGCCTTAGAGACAATAACGAGGTCATTAAGGTTGATTAAAATGTGACACTAGAGAGGAATGTGACCTGTGTGTGTGTGTTTGTGTGTGTGACCTGAGGATGTAATGATACACAGCTCTGTTCTACCCCCTTCACCACCCTCCCTCCACTTCCTCTAATTAACACAACATACTCTGCTCAAACTGGCCACAGGGCACACACACACACACGCTCACACACACGACCGCACACATAACTTGGTTATGATGAGTAACGAGAGGGAGCTTTTCTTCCTGCATACCGTTCCTTGGGAATTCTCTGAAATGTTATATAAAGTTGATTGGATAGAATCCAACCTGAGAGAGAAACTGAATTCCCATGGATGGGTTATATGTTAGGAAGCAGGGATACGATAAGAAGACACTTGATTTTAGTATGACTGACAGTCAGAGCTACAGTTTACAGTCTCAGTCCCCTCCACTGAAAAGAGCTCTTCCTGGTTCCACCATTCAGTGGATCCGAGCCATCGCTTAATACGACTGAACACTTCTGCAGGTAGCTATAGCGTTGCCATGGGGATTAAGCATTTTTAAACGGTGCCAGGACCTGTGCCAGCAGGCCCTGGCCCTTCCTGCTGAGAGCAGCCCAGAGAGGGACAGGTGCAGCTTGAGAGAGCAGACGCTGCCATAGAATTATAATAGAGTAGAACGGGCATCCCCATTCACCAGTCACAATTGCCATGGTCAGAGCTTCTGTGCCCGTTCTACTCATTCTAATTCTATGGGCTCTGCTGCTAAAGGCCCTCTCATAAAAGGAGGGGGAGGAGCCCAGGCTACAGCACTCCTGCTAACCCTCAACCCTTTCACTTCCCATGACCTCATGCTTTACCAGCACTCCAAAACAATCCTGCTCTCTCTCTCTACCTCTCTCTCTCTGCCTCTCCCCCTTTCTCTTACTCTCTCGCTATCTTCCTTTCTCTATTTTGCTCTCTTTCTCTTTCTTTCCCTTCTCTCTCTCTCTCTCACTCTCTGAGCTCATTCTTCAGAGACCTCTTGGAGTATTTTTCTGTATTTATGTGGTTTGATCTCTCTGTGCATCATCAGACTTGAATAATTTCCATTAAAATACTAAAATGAACGGCAGTAGTCAAAGCCTGAATAGAAAAGGCAGAGATGTTCAATATCAGTGAGGAGAGGAAAACATAAAATTATCAGACCGGTTCAAATACTATTTGATTGAGCTTGCCTGGTACAATGGCACCAATATAATTGTTGAGAAGGTGAAAACCCAGCCCATCTGGCACCCCAGACAGGCTAGAACAAACACTCAAAGTATTTGATAGATTTCAAATCATATTTGAACCCACCAGGTCTAGGCATCGTATGGTGCCACACTGTTCAGGCTTTCCCACACCGCGCTACAACATTTCACACAGACCCAACTGAATTTACAACCCAACATGGGTCTAACTGCAATGGAAAATATATACTGTGTATATATAACCCCACATAAAACATTTCTATAATATACTATGGTTTGAAATACTATAGTATTCACTGTAGTGTTTTTGCGAACTTTACTGTAGTATTTACTGTAGTATACTCTAGTATTTACAGTTAACTATAGTATAAATCCTGTAGTGAAATAAAACTGTAGTGTTTACTATAAACTCAGCAAAAAAAGAAACGTCCCCTTTTCAGGATCTTTCAAAGATAATTCGTAAAAATCCAAATAACTTCACAGATCTTCATTGTAAAGGGTTTAAACACTGTTTCCCATGCTTGTTCAATGAACCATAAACAATGAATGAACATGCACCTGTGGAACGGTCGTTAAGACACTAACAGCTTACTAGGCAACAGGACACTAAAGAGGCCTTTCTACTGACCTGAAAAACACCAAAAGAAAGTTGCCCAGGGTCCCTGCTCATCTGCGTGAACGGGTGCCTTAGCGGCAGAAGGAGGCATGAGGACTGCAGATGTGGCCAGGGCAATAAATTGCAATGTCCGGTACTGTGAGACGCCTAAGACAGCGCTACAGGGAGACAGGACGGACAGCTGATTATCCTCGCAGTGGCAGACCACGTGTAACAACACCTGCACAGGATCGGTACATCCGAACATCACACCTGCGGGACAGGTACAGGATGGCAACAACAACTGCCCGAGTTACACCAGGAATGCACAATCCCTCCATCAGTTCTCAGACTGTCCGCAATAGGCTGAGAGAGGCTGGACTGAAGGCTTGTAGGCCTGTTGTAAGGCAGGTCCTCACCAGACATCACTGGCAACAACGTCACCTATGGGCACAAACCCACCGTCGCTGGACCAGACAGGACTGGAAAAAAGTGCTCTTCACTGACAAGTCAAGTTTTTATCTCACCAGGGGTGATGGTCGGATTCAAGTTTATCGTCTAAAGAATGAGTGTTACACCGAGGCCTGTACTCTGGAGCCGGGATCGATTTGGAGGTAGAGGGTCCGTCATGGTCTGGGGCGTGTGTCACAGCATCATCGGACTGAGCTTGTTGTCATTGCAGGCAATCTCAATGCTGTGCGTTACAAGGAAGACATCCTCCTCCCTCATGTGGTACCCTTCCTGCAGGCTCATCCTGACATGACCCTCCAGCATGACAATGCCACCAGCCATACTGCTTGTTCTGTGCGTGATTTCCTGCAAGACAGGAATGTCAGTGTTCTGCCATGGCCAGCGAAGAGCCCGGATCTCAATCGCATTGAGCACGTCTGGGACCTGTTGGATCGGAGGGTGAGGGCTACGGCCATTCCCCCCAGAAATGTTCAGGAACTTGCAGGTGCCTTGGTGGAAGAGTGGAGTAACATCTCACAGCAAGAACTGTCAAATCTGGTGCAGTCCATGAGGAGGAGATGCACTGCAGTACTTAATGCAGCTGGTGGCCACACCAGATACTGACTGTTACTTATGATTGACCCCCCCTTTGTTCAGGGACACATTATTCAATTTCTGTTAGTCACATGTCTGTGGAACCTGATCAGTTTATGTCTCAGTTGTTGAATCTTGTTATGTTCATACAAATATTTACACATGTTAAGTTTACTGAAAATAAACGCAGTTGACAGTGAGAGGACGTTTCTTTTTTTGCTTAGTTTAGTAATAAATGTAGTGTTTTGTGGATTGTATACTGAACAAAAATATAAATGCAACATGTAAAGTGTTGGTCCCATGTTTCATGAGCTGAAATAAAAGATCTTAGAAATGTTCCATATGCACAAAAAGCTTATTTCTCTCAAATGTTGTGCACAAATTTGTTTACGTCCCTGTTAGGGAGCATTTCTACTTTGCCAAGATAATCCATCCACCTGACAGGTGTGGCATATCAAAAAGCTGATTAAACAGCATGATCATTACACAGGTGCAACTTGTGCTGGGGACAATAAAAGTTTTGCAGCCACAGATGTCTGAAGTTTTGAGGGAGCATGCATTTGGCATGCTGACTGCATGAATGTCCACCAGAGCTGCTGCCTGATAATTTAATGTTAAATGCTCTACCATAAGCCGCCTCCAATGTCGTTATAGAGAATTTGGCAGTACATCCAAACGGCCTCACAACCGCAGACCATGTGTCACCATGCCAGCCCAGGACCGCCACATCCGGCTTCTTCACCTGCGGGATCTCGTCTGAGATCAGCCACCCGGACAGCTGGTGAAACTGAGGAGTATTTCTGTCTGTAATAAAACCCTTTTGTGGGGAAAAAATCATTCTGATTGGCTGGGCCTGGCTCCCAAGTGGGTGGGCCTATGCCCTTCCAGGCCCACCCATGGCTGCGCCCCTGCCCAGTCATGTGAAATCCATAGATTGGGGCCTAAGGAATTATTTTAAATTGACTGATTTCCTGATATGAACTGTAACTCAGTAAAATCGTTGATATTGTTGCATGTTGTTCTTATATTTTTGTTCAGTATAGTATATTTACTCTAGTGTTTTTGCAGACTGTAGTATACTGTAGAATTTACTGTAGTGTTTTTGCGGACTGTATTATAAAGTAGCATTTACTGTAGTGTTTTTGCAGACATTACTGTAGTATTATTATCTTTGACATAGAAGTGAGGAAACCTTGAGGAAACCTACTGGAGAAATACTAAAATAGCACATTTTCCATAACCTGTAGTAGGTAGGTATGACTTGGGTATGAACGGATATTTCAGCAGACATTACTGTACATTTTTTTTTGTGTGAACAATACTATATTATTTACTATAGTATTCTACAAAATTCTATAGTAAGTTCTACACATGATCGAGGGATACTACTGTGTGTAGTATAGTAAGTACTGTAGTATTCTATAGTAAAGTGTAGTATTTTTTCATGTGGGACATAGTAAGCAGCTGTAACAAGGTGTCAGAGGAAGCTATTGCTGTGCATTAGAGCACAACGTGAACAGTCAGTAACAAAGTGGAGTAGTATACAGTTGAAGTCGGAAGTTTACATACACTTAGGTTGGAGTCATTAAAACTTGTTTTTCAACCACTCCACAAATTTCTTGTTAACAAACTATAGTTTTATTAAGTCGGTTAGGACATCTAGTTTGTGCATGACACAAGTAATTTTTCCAACAATTGTTTACAGATTATTTCACTTATAATTCACTATATCACAATTCCAGTGGGTCAGATGTTTATATACACTAAGTTGACGGTGCCTTTAAACAGCTTGGAAAATTCCAGAAAATGATGTCATGGCTTTAGAAGATTCTGATAGGCTAATTGACATAATTTGAGTCAATTGGAGGTGTACCACTGGATGTATTTCAAGGCCTACCTTCAAACTCAGTGCTTCTTTGCTTGACATCATGGGAAAATCTAAATAAATTAGCCAAGACCTCAGAAAAACAATTGTAGACCTCCACAAAGTCTGGTTCATCCTTGGGAGCAATTTCCAAACGCCTGAAGGTACCACGTTCATCTGTACAAACAATAGTATGGAAGTTGGCCAACGGAGAGGCTCTCTTCAACTCCTCCACCTCTAGGACCAGGGACTCAGCCTCCTGTTGTCTCTCCTTGAGTTTCTTACTGAACGCATCAGCCTTGGTTTTAGCAGAGTTTAGCTTCTGTTGAGCAGCTTTCAGTTCCTTCTCTCTCTCTGCCTCCGCATTCTTCATCTTGTTCTCCAACACCTTGTACTTCTCCTCTGCCTTCTTCTGGACCTCCTTACTACTGCGCAGGGTCTCCTCACACTCCTCGATGGTCCTGCGCAGCCTCTCCAGCTCCTCCTGTTGCTTATGGAAGGAGCTCTGTTGGAGTTTAGCCTGGAGGATATCTAACTCTTCTGTCTTCATGTCTAACTGTTGCTTTAACAAATGATACCTCTCAGCGGTCCCCTTCAGACCAGACAGTTCTTTGTCCAGATTCTGTAGCTCCGTCTCTGTGTCGGTCTGGGCACCTGCCATCCCTATCAGAGCCCGGGCGGGAGTGAGTAATTCGGAGGATTGCACCGGAGCCTTCCCAGGATGAGTCTTGCCTCTCCGTTTCCGAGGTACTCGGGGTTATCCTCTCCTGAGACTCTCTCCAGAGTGGGTAAAAGGCTGGGCAGTCTCGTCCAATTAGGACAGGGACGGGAGGGAATCAACCACCCCCGCCGTCGTGTGTATGGTTCCCCGTGTGCTGGTCATTGTAAGTTCAGTAATGGGGTATTCTCTGGTGTCCCCATGGACACAGGGAAACTGGGAGGACTTTCCCGGGGTCAGACACGTTGGGCCCACCAAATCCTTACGCACCAGGGTGGCCCGGCTACCAGAATCCATTAAGGCCTCCACATCATGGTGATTCACAGTTACCGGGCAGGTGGGGGGTCGATCTGGGCCGCCATCTACGACTCCCAAGAGCGAGGCAAAACGGTGTGTGGGTGCTGAGCTGGAGGACTCCGCAGTGGGCATAGGTTCATCGGCTGGTTTCCCACACTGCCAGGAGATATGTCCCATCTCCCCACACCGGTAACACTGTCGAGTTTCCCCCTCCTGGTGTACTCTTCTTGGACCCGCCTGGTTTCTGGCTCCCCCTGGAGCCGGGATAAGTCCTGACGTGGCTGGGTTCGAGACCTTGGGGTCCTTGGGACGGGTTCTTCCCATTTGTGGTGGGGCCGCACTCCTGGGGTCTTTTCGGGAAGCATTCAGCATCTCCGCTGTGGCCTGGTACTTTTCCACAGCTTCCACGGTCAGATCAGCCGTGGTCAAGTCCTGTTGACTGATGAACCGTTTTGCCTCATAAGGCAGGGCGCGTAGGTACGATCCACCACAACGGCCTCCACCACCGCCGCTGCTGTATTCCTCTGCGGATCCAGCCATTTCCTTGCGATTCGGACAAGTTCATGCATCTGCGCCCGAGGAGGTTGGTCTGGTTGGAAGGTCCAGCCGTGAAAGCGCTGGGCCGATACCAAACTTTGTGAGTCCATATCTGCTGAGGATCTCAGACTTCAGGGCATCATAGTCAGTAACCTGGTCAGGGCCCAGGTCCCGGACAGCATTCAGCGATTCCCGGTTAGAAAGGGGGCTAACAGACCAACCCACTGTTGCTTGGGCCAGGCTTCCCTAGTGGCCGTGGCCTCAAATGCATGCAGGTATGCCTCAATGTCATCGGTAGCTCCCATCTTAGATATAAAGTCACTTGCCTTTATTGGGCGGGTATTTTGGACAACACTCTGTCTCTGCAACTGCAATTCCTCTGCCTTCAGAAGGTTGGCTTTCTTTTGCTCCTCCAAAAGAGCCACGTTTGCTTGCATCTGGGCTTGCTGGCCAGCAACAAGGGCTTTCAATATGTCCTCCATTTCAGTCGGCGGGGAGCCTACGGCCAACTTGGAAAACTGGGTGATCAAACCTTCGGTATCCTCCTCTGACATGCACTATTAACGCTGGCGTGCCCGTATTCCTCCACCATCTGTGACGTCACGAGAGGCTACACAGCTTTCAGCGGGATTGCTCATAGTAGTGCAAGGAGACAAGGTTCAAACAAAACAAGGATTTTATTATAGGTCTTGGGGAAATTAACGAAAATATAACAAAATTCTGTTCTCTTGTGGCTCTTTAAGGGTTAACAGTTCAGGGATGTCTCTTCCACATCCAGAATCATAATTCTCACTCGCTCAGATAACTTTTTCCCCAGCCTTACTGTAGTCCACGTTGCAGCTAGTGGCCAACCCAGCAAAAAGTCCTTCCAAATGTCTCTCACGTATTTCCACAGGTGCATATATCCAAAGGTGAGTATTTCCCAAAGGTAAGTATCTCCAAATCCTTATATTCTTCATGGAAGTGGACGTGCAGCACTCTTGTCCTCCAGAGAGCCCAGGTTGGAGACTGTGTCTCTTCACCCCCCACACACTCGACCTCCGTGTTCTCTCCCTCACCAAGTATAAACACCATGGGACCACGCAGCCATCATACCGCTCAGGAAGGAGACGCGTTCTGTCTCCTAGAGATGAACGTACTTTGGTGCGACAAGTGCAAATCAATCCCAGAACAACAGCAAAGGGCCTTTTGAAGATGCTGGAGGACACAGGTACAAAAGTATCTATATCCACAGTAAAAACGAGTCCTATATCGACATAACCTGAAAGGCCGCTCAGCAAGGAAGAAGCCACTGCTCCAAAACCGCCATAAAAAAGCCAGACTACGGTTTGCAACTGCACATGGGGACAAAGATCGTACTTTTTTGAGAAATGTCCTCTGGTCTGATGAAACAAAAATAGAACTGTTTGGCCATAATGACCATCGTTATGTTTGGAGGAAAAGGGGGTTGCTTGCAAACCGAAGAACACCATCTCAACCGTGAAGCACAGGGGTGGCAGCATCATGCTGTGGGGGTGCTTTGCTGCAAGAGGGACTGATGCACTTCACAAAATAGATGGTATCATTAGGAAGGAAAATTATGTGGCTATATTGAAGCAAGATCTCAAGACATCAGTCAGAAAGTGGACAAAGTGGACAATGACCCCAAGCATACTTCCAAAGTTGTGGCAAAATGGCTTAAGGACAACAAAGTCAAGGTATTGGAGTGGCCATCACAAAGCCCTGACCTCAATCCTATAGAAGATTTGTGGGCAGAACTGAAAAAGCGTGTGAGAGCAAGGAGGCCTTCAAACCTGACTCAGTTACACCAGCTCTGTCAGGAAGAATGGGCCAAAATTCACCCAACTTATTGTGGGAAGCTTATGGAAGGCTACCCGAAACGTTTGACCCAAGTTAAACAATTGAAAGGCAATGCTACCAAATACTAATTGAGTGTATGTAAACTGCTGACCCACTTGGAATGTGATGAAAGAAATAAAAGCTGAAATAAATCACTCTCTACTATTATTCTTACATTTCAAATTCTTAAAATAAAGTGGTGATCCTAACTGACCTAAGGCAGGGATTTCTTACTAGGATTAAATGTCAGGAATTATTAAAAACTGAGTTTAAATGTATTTGGCTAAGGTGTATGTAAACTTCCGACTTCAACTGTATATGCTATCTAACTAACTACCCAACGTTTAAAGACTTGATTATTCATGTCATTCTTAGCTAAGCTAAGTGGTATAGTTGTTGTGCGTTCTCAATGGACATTAATAATGAAGTCGTAAAATGTCTAGCTAGTAATTTGTTAGCTATGCTAACAAGCTAGCAAGAAGTTGCATATCAACAGCATCAACTTCCGGTAGACAGGCGAAGCGCTAGTACGCTCAACTGAAAGGATACCGTTCGTTTACAGTATACTGAAATGAACTAATAGTATGTAGTATATACTCATTAAGTATGTAGTATACAGTATGTTAGTATGGGTATTCGAACACAGCTCTGGTGTTTTATCTTTATTGCCGGGGAATTAAAATGTGCGGACAGATTCTCTCTCTGTGCTTTGGCTCCAACAATAAGTACCTCATTTTTGTCTTTATTTAGCTTAGAAAGTTGTGAGCCATCCAAGTATTTAAATCACTAATACAGTCTAATAATTTATCCGTGGAGCTAAAATCCTCTGGTGACACAGAAATGTAAAGTTGTGAATCGTCTGCATAGCTTTGAAAATCAATGCTGTGCTTTCTGATAACGCTGCCAAAGGGTAACATATATAAACTGAACAGTACCGGACCCTAAATCGAATCTTGTGTAACCTTGTATTTTCTTTGAGTTATATTCACCAAGGGTGACAAAAAACTCTCGACCGGTTAAATAGGTCCTAGCCCAATTAAGAACTGGACCGGAGAGGCCAACCCACCTCTCCAGTCTGTCCAGAAGGACATCATGGTCAACAGTGTCGAATGCAGCACTTAAATCCAAGAGTACAAGGACAGAGAGCTGTTTGGCATCTGTATTGGCTCTAAGATAATTTACCACTTTAACTAAGGCTGTGGTGGCCCCGAAAACCAGATTGGATAGTTTTTTTTAAACAGTTGGCATAAAAAAATAAAAAATTGCTGTTTGAAAACCAATTTATCCAGAATTTTGCTTAAGAATGGATGGTTGGAGATTGCCATCAAAATTGCTAAGAGCTGAAGAATCTAGATTACTTTTCTTCAAAAGGGGTTTCACCATAGCAGTTTTTAGTGCAGTGGGGAAGGTGCCTGTGAACAGGGAGGGATTAACAATAGCTTGCACTTCTTCAGATATGCAATAAAAACTGTTTTGAAGAAGGTGTTGGGGATAGGATCGAGAAGGCAGGTAGAAGGCTTAAGTTGTGATATCACCTTCCTGTGCATGTCTGTGTCAACCAGGGAAAATAAATCCATAGTGCCTTTGCGTGGTAAGCTAGGACACATATCATCAAACTTCTCATCAGGTCTTGCTCGACTGATACCCAGCCTAATGTTTGTTATCTTATCTCTGAAATATGTCGCAAACTCATCACATGTGGAGGAAAGTTCACATAGGTTTGTGGGGGTAGGATTTATCGGGCCATCAATGCTCGAGAAGAGCACTCTCAAATTATTCTGATTATTAGTGATAAAGTTAGAAAAATAAGCCCGTCTGGCATTTCTAATTGCCTTGTTATACAGTGAGGGGAAAAACTATTTGATCCCCTGCTGATTTTGTACGTTTGCCCACTGACAAAGACAGGATCAGTCTATCATTTTAATGGTAGGTTTATTTGAACAGTGAGAGACAGAATAACAACAACAAAATCCAGAAAAATGCATGTCAAAAATGTTATAAATTGATTTGCATTTTAATGAGGGAAATAAGTATTTGACCCCTCTGCAAAACGACTTGGTGGCAAAACCCTTGTTGGCAATCACAGAGGTCAGACGTTTCTTGTAGTTGGTCACCAGGTTTGTACACATCTCCGGAGGGATTTTGTCCCACTCCTCTTTGCAGATCTTCTCCAAGTCATTAAGGTTTCGAGGCTGACGTTTGGCAACTCGAACCTTCAGCTCCCTCCACAGATTTTCTATGGGATTAAGGTCTGGAGACTGGCTAGGCCACTCCAGGACCTTAATGTGCTTCTTCTTGAGCCACTCCTTTGTTGCCTTGGCCGTGTGTTTTGGGTCATTGTCATGCTAGAATACCCATCCACGACCCATTTTCAATGCCCTGGCTGAGGGAAGGAGGTTCTCACCCAAGATTTGATGGTACATGGCCCCGTCCATCGTCCCTTTGATGCGGTGAAGTTGTCCTGTCCTCTTAGCAGAAAAACAACCCCAAAGCATAATGTTTCCACCTCCATGTTTGACGGTGGGGATGGTGTTCTTGGGGTCATAGGCAGCATTCCTCCTCCTCCAAACACGGCGAGTTGAGTTGATGCCAAAGAGCTCCATTTTGGTCTCATCTGACCACAACACTTTCACACAGTTCTCCTCTGAATCATTCAGATGTTCATTGGCAAACTTCAGATGGGCCTGTATATGTGCTTTCTTGAGCAGGGGGACCTTGCGGGCACTGCTGGATTTCAGTCCTTCACGGCGTAGTGTGTTACCAATTGTTTTCTTGGTGACTATGGTCCCAGCTGCCTTGAGATCATTGACAATATCCTCCCGTGTAGTTCTGGGCTGATTCCTCACCGTTCTCATGATCAATGCAACTCCACGAGGTGAGATCTTGCATGGAGCCCCAGGCCGAGGGAGATTGACAGTTCTTTTGTGTTTCTTCCATTTGCGAATAATCGCACCAACCGTTGTCACCTTCTCACCAAGCTGCTTGGCGATGGATTTGTAGCCCATTCCAGCCTTGTGTAGGTCTACAATCTTGTCCCTGACATCCTTGGAGAGCTCTTTGGTCTTGGCCATGTTGGAGAGTTTGGAATCTGATTGATTGATTGCTTCTGTGGACAGGTGTCTTTTATACAGGTAACAAGCTGAGATTAGGAGCACTCCCTTTAAGAGTGTGCTCCTAATCTCAGCTCGTTACCTGTATAAAAGACACCTGGGAGCCAGAAATCTTTCTGATTGAGAGGGGGTCAAATACTTATTTCCCTCATTAAAATGCAAATCAATTTATAACATTTTTGACATGCGTTTTTCTGTATTTTTTCTGCCTAGAGGTAACCAATGGAATAACAACCAAATTATTAACGTTACAACCACGTTTTCTGACAGTCTCCAATCTATCAGAATGGTAGGAGATGACAGTTTGTATAAACTCACTAGAAGACGGAGTTAAAGGAACATATATTAGGTTACTCACAATAACCATAGTGTCATTTCTATAGGAGTTGATATGGTTTCCAAGTTATCTGTTGCTTATTCTGACAGGGAGAACTGGAGTACTACCAGACCCTGTCTGTCAGTCTCTAAAACAGTTTGTGATGTTGCTGGAAAAAATCGTGGAACCTTTGCGGTTAGGGTGAATCCCGTCTCTTTTAAAAAGTGCTGATTGCTCCCACAGCAAATCAAAGTTGTCACAAAAAGAGACATTCATGTTGTTGCAAAGTTTTTTCAGGTACTCGTTTAGGGCAAAGAGTCGGCTGAAACATTCCGAATCTCTTCGGTAGCACGGTGAGGGGGCCTGAGATAATTATTCTCTTCCTTGTGCTAGCGAGGGTCTTCAAAAAAAATGGTAGTCTTCCCTCAGTTCCTCAGATCACCTAAAATGAAGGTTGTTAAAACCTACAGCTTTGCTATAGGAGGCATTTAAAACGGAGATTCGGTTTGCCTGGGTTACAGCAAGGTCAGTGTACATGTCATTCATGTTCATCGTGTTAAGCAGGTTTTCCTTTTCTCTGAGCCGAGCTAACAGCCAGAGGATCTCTTCCTTAAGATGCCTGATGGTGGTGCATTTAGGGCAGACAAATTCCTGTCCATTTTCCAGTTCCACCTTATCTTTATCTTGTGATTGTGTAGAAATCATCTCACACCTGAAGCATTTGTGCCCAGCTGTGGATAGAAACACTGGTGGGCTAGCACTGCTAGCGTTAGCCTGATCCATTTTCATGATGGCTAGCAGCTAACTGCTACTTAACAGGAATCCGGGACACAAACTTGCGGTCCCAGCTGTAAAGGCTGTCTGCGTCACGGAATCAGTAGCAATACAAACATTAGCTATGATTACAAATATTTCATAAAAACAACAAACCGTGTGTAGGCAGTACACTGTTCTGTTGCGCGCTATGGTAACCAATTCTCAACATAGACAAAGCTTGTATAAAATATGTTGAATCTGTACCTTTGAAACAACGTTATATCTAAAAAACGAAACAATAGGCTGGGCAGCACCTCCTACTGGAGAGTTGCTCCATCTACAGCTATCCATTTGCTCTCCCATCCAAGGTTTTAACCATGCCCAGCTTAGCTTAGATATTTGTCACTGAGTACTACTAATGTGCTATCATGAGAATTACTATTGAGACATTTCTTAATAACTAAATAGATGAGTTACTACTCGTTCTAAATAGTATAATCGAATCTGTTCAAAACAGTGGCAGCATGTGCAGCAGTGGTCATTCGGTTTTTGACATGCAAAAGTGAAATAGGTGTATTTATGCTATTGTTCAAATGCACAGATCGCTTTATATATCTTCTCAAAGAAACTACCGGTAGTTCGAAAACTTGCCATCATATTTCTGTCTGCTTTGTTGACAACTCCGACCACCTCGCACCCCCAGTATTCAGCTAATCAGCGGCCGCCACTGTCCAATATTAGATACAGTACATCTCCTTTGAATGTTGATATTTGGTTGCGTTTTCAACCAAACACAATTTAATATTACTTTTGTAATACAGTAAATAGGCTTAAGTTAAGGCTATCTTACAAACTAATGTAACAGTATTTATTCAACCTTAAAATGAGTAACACATCCATGGCCACAATTTGAGGTTACTGTTACTAAATGTCACCTTACGTAATCATAGAAAGCGTGCATGTTCAAGATAGCATGCAAAGGTTGTAGGTCTGTGGAGATCTTCACAACTGCTATAACAATCTGCACAAAATCTCGAACAGCAAATTAGGGTTAAGTGCCTTGTTCAAGGGCAAAGGTTTTACCTTGTCGGCTCGGGTATTCGAAACAGCAAACTTTCGGTTAGTGCAATCCAGGTCATTTGGATGTGCTATTAGATGAAGCACAGTGATAACACAGGCAGCTCCCAGCCCACACTAAAACACAGTACCACACAGGAAGCCGGGTGGCGCCAGCCAACAGGGGCTATATGAAATCAAGAGCGTAATGGAGCAACCTCCCATCAAGCTCCCCATCTCTCTTCTTTCCCACAGCACACAGAATGGACACTTACAAAGGATATCGTGTTCACCTTCACTATTTCCTAGAAAGGTGTTTTTTCCAGGAGAAATGCCCTTATATTCCCTTAACATACATTTTATTCAACCATTTTCACAAAGACTCATATTCCTACAGATTGAAGACGAAAAAAGTGTTACTGTTTTGGTTGCATTCTCTGCTACTAAATCCCTATTCACCCAAGATATTCTCACGATGAACCAACCCTGGTGCAAGAGGGATTTGGTGAGTGAGGCATGTTTTTGGCACTCGTACTGTGTGAGACGTATTGGAGCAGGTGGAGGGATTAGGGGACACAACTGTTTCCAAATGGACAGACTTTGTTAGGCTAGCGCTTATGCTTACACCTGTCCACAGTGTTGGCACAGGCACTGGATTACTGTACACTCTTAGAAAAAAAAAAGGTGCTATCTAGAACCTAAAGGGGTTCTTTGGCTTTCCCCATAGGAGAACCCTTTGAAGAACCCTTTATGGTTCCAGGTAGAACCCTTTTAGGTTCCATCTTGAACCCTTTCCACAGAAGGTTCTACATTGAAACCTAAAAGGGTTGATAATTTGAATCAGCTGTGTAGTGCTAGGGCAAAAACCAAAACGTGCACTCCTGGGAGGCCCAGGACCGAGTTTGGGAAACCTTGGCCAATATAGTGCACTACTTTTGAACAGGACGCAGCCTATCAAATATAACATGGTCCTCTGTGGGTCTATGTGAGGAAGATTTGCCGTATCAGGGGAAAGTGGAGTCCTGCAGTACTGATTTGAGCGGCACGCAGCACTAGATAAGCATTTTGTTCTCAGTATGAATGTATGTAAATAAGATGGCAGAAAGAGTCTGCCTAGTCTAACTGAAGAGAGGGAGAGAGAGAGAGAGAGAGAGAGAGAGAGAGAGAGAGAGAGAGAGAGAGGGAGAGAGAGAGTGAGAGGGAGAGAGAGGGATAATAATAGAGAGAGAGAGAGAGAGAGAGAGAGAGAGAGAGAGAGAGAGAGAGAGAGAGAGAGAGAGAGAGAGAGAGAGAGAGAGAGAGAGCGAGAGAGGCTGCCCCTCAACGCTGGGTAAATAGTGGACAGAACACGCATTTAGTTATTTTTGTCCCAGCCAGTTGGGTCACTTAGTTGGGTTATTGAGCTATGATCCACCAGGTCAGATCAGAAAACTGGAAGCATGGCTTGGTAGGATTGTGGCTTTCAGATAGTTATTTTTGGCCACCTGTGAGAGTAAATGTCATTCCGGTTAATCTGTTATGTTGTATTAATAATAATAATATGCCATTTAGCAGACGCTTTTATCCAAAGCGACTTACAGTCATGTGTGCATACATTTTTACATATGCAATGTATTGTCAACACATGTTGAGCACTGACACTTTTGTAGCTTAATGAGGCTTACACAATTTAGTTCCTCAAGTGCCTATGCGTATCCCAATGTTGGGATAGTTACCACTTTGTTATAATATTTAAATAATAATGTTATTAATTTTATATAAAAAAAATTAAAGTGCAAGAATATTGAAGGGAAATTGAATGTTGCAGTGTACAAACAAAAAAGCATGAGCTGGCGCACACCCAGATAAAATTATTTTGTGTAGAGGTGCTGACCAATGGCAAATAAACTGTAAGCTATAAAAACAAAGAGAGTCGCACACTCCATATGTATAAACTCCCAGTAATGTATTGGGTAAAACACCAACGTTTCGGCATCACTGTGGCTTCTTCAAGGTGAACATAACATGATGAACAGGAACAACATTTACTCTCAGGTGTGGCCAAAAATACCATGCCCCAATAGGCCACACCTCCTGAAAATAACCTATGGATTACATTAAAAAAGACCCATCTGCTGGGTCAACCCAGCATGAAAGTGAATATTAACCCATGTTTGGGTAATCCAAAGGTGTGGCCTATTGGGGGCGTTTCTTTCAGATAGTTATTTTGCCCTGCTGTGATTTTGTACACTGCAAATGTCAATGTTCCTTCAATATTTTTGCACATGAGATATTTTCATATACACTTTATAATTATTTAAATATTATAACAAAGTGGTAACTATCCCAGCATTGGGATATGCATAGGCATTTAAGGAACTCCTACTCTTGTGTAAGCCTTATTAAAGCTACAAAAGTGTCAGTGCTGAACCTTAGCATGTGTTGATAACGCATCAGAACAGATTAACTGGCATTACATATGCTTACGGATGGCCAAATATAACTAACTGAAACCCACGCCCCTACTAAATCACGCCTCCAGTCTTCTGATCTGACCCAATGGATCATAGCTGAAAAAGCCAGCATCAACAACCCAGCTTAAAGAAAACAATGGGTTGTTTGTGACCCAACTGGCTGGGCCAAAATAAACCAATGTGCGTTCTGTTCAATATTTACCCACATTGGGTTGTTTTAACCCAGCATTTTTTTGTGTGTACACACAGACAACATCATAAATGGTGCTTAAATTGCCAGTAGTCATGTAGGTGTCCAGTCATGGGTGCAATCTTCAATACTACAGCATGTCCTCAAACAGACCATACCTAAAAACACACCTATTCTCTTTACACTGCACTAATTTTTGACCAGGGCCCATAAGGCTCTGGTCGAAAGTAGTGCACTACATAGGGAATAGGGTGCCATTTGGGAATCAGCCTTAGTCTGAAGGAAGACTGAAATTCACTGCATTAAGACAGACCACGTGAAACAGACATCACGGAAACCATGTAAGAACATTCCCGGTTCAGGAGAAAAGTGATGTCTTAGTTGAAGCTAAGGCCAAATACCCATAGTTTTTGACAAGCAACATCATGTAAATGTAGTTGTCCTACCTCTTGAATATGACTGATGTGTCATTATCAGTTAACAAAAAAAACGAAACAGCAATGTGGTTGTATGTTCTGTTTTTTGCACTCACACCTGCAATTGTTTTTTCTTCCTGGCACGGATTCTGCTGATAGCAGCTATTTCGAAGAAGGGCAATGACTTGCAATGACTGTCATATGCAATATTTTTTCCCTACTAAACTTAGTTGATGCACTGACTGTAAATCGCTCTAGATTAGAGTGTCAGATAAATTAATAACATTGAAAAGTAATTGTTCTGTATGCATAGTCTAACCACACACACACACACACACACACACACACACACACACACACAGTTCTCGTATCCTATGTTCTAGCCTAGAGTCTCACCTCCATCCCAGGTGTCTTGGTGCGTCTCTGTCCCGTTCTGGGTTAATACTACTGAGGCGTCTTCTGGCACCGTGCTGTCTCCATCAGGGTCCTCCTCCACTATGTGTAGCTTGTCCTCGTCATCCGAGTCTGACTGGCCCTCCACAACATTGTTGTAATTTGTTACTGTGGAGACACAGAGAGAAGAGAAAGAGGATGGTCAATGAATAAGTAAGTACATAGGTAAGCCTCGTCTGAGCCAGAGCGACGCATGGAGCAGGAGCCTATCTCCTGTTTCTGTAGTAAGGTAGCTTGATGTACAAGTACACCCCCTGGACAGGACGCTAAGTCAATGAGAGATCGAGGAAATCATCTGATAGACAGTTTAGTGGGTCACTGTTGCATTGTTGTTGCAGATATCTAAAGTACTATTATAACTGCTTAGTAGAAAGATAAGAGAATTACTAGGCCTACATGTAGGTGCGTTGGAATTGTTAAGAGGGAAAACGTAATGGAAAATGCTACAATCATTCCAAATACAACAAAAAAAGAATGAAACCTTTGCCCTCTAACCTTTGCTCTCTACAACATGTTTAAAGTTTAAATGATCCATAATAACACTGCTAGCTATCTTGAATGTAATTTTCTCAAGTGGTGAACCCTGAGACCTGTGTTCCAGTGTTTACACAGCCCCATTGACAGATAAAAGAGAGAGAGAGAAATAGAGAGGGAGGGAGGGAGAGAGGGAGAGAGAGATAGAGACCCACTGACAGATAAGAGAGGAGAAGAACGGGTCGATTTGATGCAGAGCAGCAGCACCTTTAATTAAGCTAGGCTAAGAATACGTGTGTGCTAATGCTGCATCCCAAATGGCACACTATTCCCTACATAGTGTACTACTTTTGTCCAGAGCCCTATGGGCCCTGGTCAAAAGTAGGGCACTATATATGGAATGGGGTACCATGTGGGACACAGCCTATGCCTCCTCCTCCCCTTAAGTCCAGTCATATTTCCTGCTGGGCTGATTCAGTGTTTTCTGCCGGGCGGGCAGACGATCATGCCATCATGACCAGACAAGAGCAGGTCGGGGTCGATGACAATCTGGATCGATGTGGAGGGTGGGTGTGTTGGTGACCTTGTGTGTGTGTGTGTGTGTAGAGTTACGGTACATGCACCTAACCACAGAGTAATGAAGAAGCACTGTGACTGCAGCACCTGTCACCTGTGAACAAACAACCGCTGCTTAGCCCTCACTAAACAACCTCCTCATCGCTCCCAACACACACATACACACACACACTCCCTCCTGCATTTTCAAATAGGTCTCGTTCCTCACTCCATG